>NC_132923.1:72375056-72543617 GCF_047675955.1 Chlorocebus sabaeus
GCACTAAGTGCTTTAATAACTCATTTATCTCATAAACGAGAAGATGAATTAATATAGAGTGCACTAAAAATACTATAAATGTACTTCACACACCATTATGATAGTTATCTACTATTATTCTATTTTACTACAGTTAATCTTTTAAGACTATAATAACATTCTATTAATGATAGTTATTCTACGATAGTTGGAGGTATGGGGGGAACAAAAATACCTGTTTAGATATTTACCAATTCAATTCCCACCTCATTCTGTTTTTGTTTTCTTATCACCCCGGTGGATGGAATGCAGTGGCATGATCATGGCTCACTGCAGACTTGACCTCCCAGGCTCCAGGGACCCTCTCACCTCAGCCTCCTGATCAGCTGGAATCACAGGAGTGCACCAGCACGCCTGGCTAATTTTTGTTTTTTTGTTGGTTTTTTTTTGTTTTTTTTTTTTTTTTTTGGTAGAGACAGGGTGTCGCCATGTTGTCCAGGTTGGTCTTGAACTCCTGGTCTCAAGCAATCTGCCCACCTCAGCCTCCCAAAGTGCTGGGATGACAGGTGTGAGCCACTGCTTCCAGCCCCACACCTCATTCTTAACATCCTCCCACCAATGACAATTTCCCTATTTTCTAAAGTTCTACAGCAAAGACTGTCTATGCTACAATCAAAGTAATATGTCCCTTATAAAACATTTGAAAATATATAAAGAAGGGAAAAAATCTGTATCTGACTACTCCATAAAACCAATGTTGTTTACATTTTACTATATTTCCTTCCAGTCTATAGAATTTCTAGGTCCTAACCCTATTGTAAATTCCTTGACAACTGGCCCATGCCATGATTCCTTAACACAGTGGATTGTACACAGAAATTATAAATAAGCATTGCGTATCCACTAACCTAGGCATTAAATTATACAGATCATTATTTTATTTTGGTTGAGTGCTCAACCAGCTAGCAAAAACAGGAAGATAGCCTTTCTCCCTAGGCTAAAAAATGTTCCCCTTCTCTCAACAATCTAATAACAAGTCTTTCTTTCTATTTTTCCTCCCCTGTCCTCTTTCAGCTCTAAGTATGTGTATGTGTGTGCGCATGTGCGGGCATACACACACACACACACACACTCTCACGGCCACTTGGATACTTCAAGTTTGCCAAAGAACTCAAATTATGAATTCCTTAGTCCGGTGGCATTTAACTTTAACACCCTACAAACCAACATGAGCTCAGAATTGTAAGAAAGCATGTGGGAGAGTCACAATTTGCTGACAAGTGTCACCTTTACAAAGGGTTGCCTATTTTGGTTCACTCCATCCCTCAAAAGAAATTACAGGGAAAAAGGGACAGCCTGAGCTCTGATTTAGCAGGGAAAATCTAAAGCAATCATCTCAGCAAGAAGAGTTTCTAGTCTCAATCACTTGATTTCCTGTTATAGTATTCAAAACCAGGCGAGCGGGTGAGTAAACATGATCCTGGAGAACAAAGGCAGGCAAACCAAGACGGAAACACTTCCCTAAATGCAATAAAAGTTCGGAAGGGTTACTGGGTTTTTGTTGTTGTTTTGGCTTTCAAAGCACATAAAAGGGAAAAAGTCAAATAAATCAGTTCCACATGTTGGAGAGAGTCTGCTGTTAGCCAATGTAACTTGACTAAAAGTAATATTCATGACAATGCACATGGCAACCTCTCAGAAATGGAAAGTAGAGTTGCCCAAACTCTTTGCAGATGGTGCCAAATTTCCACTCCCCTATTTCCACTCTCCTAACACCAAATGCCTCCACCCCTACCCCCTAGATCTCCATTAAGGCAATTTTTGTTTCACTTTGAAAGGAAAAAAAAAAAAAAAGAGGTATTTAGCGGCTATACATGTATTCTTGGAGGGTGGTGCTTTACATAAGCCTTCAATATTCAGTGTTTTGTGTGTACACGAATCCACACAAATGCTTAGGTCTCTGGGAATCTATCCATTAAGGACAAAGGGAACTGGAAAACCTGAGATGCTTAATCTTCCAGACTTAAGTGACTGATGTTTAATTAGTGTCTCAGGCAATCAATCAAGTCCTTTCTAAAGGAGTCAGAAGCTATATAAAATATGGTCCCATACCCTTAAGAAACTCACCCTTTAGTTGGCAAGAGAAATTAGGAATAAAAAAATAAAAAGCTACAGTGAACAATGCAATACAGACTCTGGTATGAACTCAGTATGCTTGGCACAGGCCCAAGGTGCTGTCAGAGTTCAGCAGGGGAGAAACTTGGACTTGCCTTTGAGGTAAGATTTAAATAGGAAGAGAGAAAAAAAGCTTGGGTGAGAGCACTTCAGAGCATTCACTAAGAGGGTCTGGTGCTTAGTATACGTTCATAAAGAAAATATTAAGCCCCACTTTGGGCCAGGTACTGTTCTAGACCGTAGAGATACGAGAGTGGGTATAACAGAGAAAAATCCTTGCCCGTTTGGACCCTACATTCTAGCCCCATTGGCCTCAACTTACAAAGGACTCACACACATTGGCCTGCATATTTGGAAATGGGGTGTTCAAAGATAAAGACACTGTTTCTTGCCTGAAAAAGTTCACATTCTAGAGAGGCCCTGAAGCCAATAATTATGATATAAAGTTATATGTGGTAACAGAAAGCCAAGCTTCATAAGGGGCACTTTTGGAAATAAAGCTGAACTAAATGGAATACATAGACTGTGGAGGGTTTTCAAGCCGGGGAGAGGAGTTGGCTTTTATGCATGTGGTAGGCACTCAGTAAATATTTTTTTGAATGGGTAAATGAATAAATGTATATTTGCCAAGAAATAAATAGCCGTTAAAAGGATTTTTAACTGGGGAGTGACATGATAAAATAGGTGCTTTAAGAATGTTTATATTCCACATGCTCACGGCCAGGCACCCACTTTCCTAAACCATTCCTAAGCCTTTCCACAAAGCAAAAAATGCGGTCCATTTAGAAATCCATTAGCATCCCAAGGGTCTGTGACAATTCTAAGAACCAAATGAACTGCATTATCTTCTAGTATGATGCTTGAGAGGCTCTGACGTGGAGTTTCCCATGTGTCTTACCTCCTCCAGAAGATTATAAAGTCCTCTGAGGGGCAGTTTTATTCAGTCTTGCAATCCCTATAGCACTTGCAGGGAGTAGTGTCGGAGAAATGAGACTGAGAAATACTTGTTCAAAAAAAAATTTTAAAATAACTTAATGGAAAACAACTGTTGGGGTTTAAAACACAGTTGCAATGTTGCATTCTGAGATGAAAATAAGTTTTCAACACTTCAAAATATGCTACTAACCGTGAGGCTGTTCTGGATGTTTTTCCGAAGAAATGTTCGTTTATATCACGTCCAAAGAGAGAATTTTCACAAATACAATTCTAGTATATTCCTTTATTCAAATAAATACCTTTTCAGTACAATCATGAAGTACAGAAAGCATAAATCAAAACATCACAAAACCTAAGTAAGTAATAATATCAAATTGCAGCTCTGTGCGAACTAGCTCTACAGTCTGGTGAAGTCATTTAGCCTCCTCCCTAGGCTTAGTTTCCCTCACATAAAAAACAGGAAACTGGGTTCGATTCTATAAAATACCGTGAACCTAAAATTTCTACTCTACCACTGTGCTAGAATTTTACTGACATGCCAATTGCTAGACTTTTGAAAAGCTACTAATGCTAACAGTCTTTCTATCATATGATGTCACAAGAAAATTATATTTGCTGACTTACATTGTTTAAAAATAATTATAAATACATCTCTGAAACTGCTGCAGGGGGAGTACCCAAATACTGATGCAATGAATGTTTTAAGATTAAAATTTAAATAGAATCAATCTTGAAAATGACGAGTTTAAATGTGGAAATCGAAGCCATGAGTCAAAGCAGTTAGCCTTTATGGAATAAATGTGACGCTAATATGATTACATAAATGACTCCCAGGTCCTCCTGACTGTATCGTTTTTCAGGCTCTCACAGCCAGGGTGCCTGTCACGCATATCGAATGCCATGGTAACAGCCCTTGCCTGTAAAGGCTGCAGTACCACATGCCATGACTTTCAACAATAATTATTAACTAACATCTTGACTGAATGATGGCTTTCTGGACTCAGATGCACAATATAATTTTAATAAATAAATAAATGCTGGTTAGAAATTTTCTTAAGTTTTTAGGGTTAAAAATAAAATAAACGTAAAATGGGGAGTTAAAAAAAAATCTTTGCCACTTACCAACAGGGTGGCCTTGGAAAGGTTAGATTTGTCTCCATTTCCTTATTCATAAAATGTAGGTGATAACAGGTACTTCACTGGTTTTTGTGAGGCTCAATGCAAGTATAGCACTTATTTCTTGCATATAGTAAGAGCTCAATATATAGCAACTTTTAAAAACTCTTCAAAAAGAACACGTATTCACAGAAATAATCATTTGGGTCCCATTCCTAATGATAAGAACTCCTCCAAATCAGCATTTCTGAAGCCTTCGGAAGTGATAAGACTTTTGCAAAGCTATACATTCTCAGGAAATGGCTGTGATATTAAAGATCCAGCTGTGACACTGGTAGCTCCCAGTGCCTTTATAAGCTCCGCTCCCAGCCTCAACAAACTGGCCATTTCAAGTTCAAGTTGGACCCTTGAGAAAGTGATTTTTCCCCGTTTGTAAGACCTGATGGGAACACCTGTCTGAGAACAAGTCAAATCTCCAGTTTACTTTAGCCTAAGGCTTTGGACGCACATGCCAAGGAGGCCAAACTAGTAAACATAGGTTCCGAAATACGTTGCAGAGGTGCTGGTCCCTCCCAATCTAGCACTGCTCAACAAACAATTCGTTTTTTTCGGGCAGGGCGACATAAGTACTGGGTGAGGGGAAAATGCAATCATCGGCTATCCTTTAAACAGAATAGGAGCGCTGGTCTGAGACACCTTCCCAGACCTAAGCAAGCAGAGTCAAAAAAGATTAAACCCCTTTTGGTGCTGTCACTGAATATTTACTTTCACATCATGCTGCAAATACAGTGACCCTCACAGAAGGCAAAAGGACTCCTGCTCACCTAGAGAGGCAGTCTAGTATGGGGACAAAGGTCTGGGCTTCGGATCTTCCAGACTTCAGGTATGTCAGATGTGTGTAACCCAGAACAAATTATCCAAAACATTTGAGTCTGTTTCTTCACAGGAATTTCAGCAACATGCCTCCAACCCCACAGAGACAGAATAGATATATCATAGCCACCTATTAGGTTTGCTCTTGGGATTAAATGGCATGACCAGCTAAGACAGCATCTGGTATACTCTTTTTGCCCAATTAAGTGTAGCTGGTATTAAAACTGTTGTGGTTTTCTCCAAATATCCAACATCCAGTGTTAATCACCCATACATGTTCAGTAAATGTTAAATGACTAAATAAAAGATTTGGTACAACTACTCATTTGACAGAAGAGGAAATCAAGCGTCCATGAGGTATGTGATAAGTGACCAACCAGAGGCAGGACCAAATACTTCTCCTAACTCTCAGCCTCCCACTATTAAATTTTTTACCATGTTAATTCCTCATGTGATTTTCAAAATCTGGCTGTACTGCATACCAAACTAGAAACTAAACGGTATTTATTTACCCCTCAATGCCAGTTGGAACGGAAAGGGAAAATTTATTATCCCACCAAACTACTGAACAAGGACAAACCAGAACATCAAATTATTCTCCCCACCAAGTAAATATTTAATTTGGCTTGAGTTCCTGGATGGGAGCATGGTGCAGTGGAAAGAGCATGGGTTCTGGAAGCAAGGAAGTTGGACTCTGGCTGCTGGCTCCACATTTAGTCTATAGAGTTGAAGGCATGTTGTTTAAATGCCCGAGACTCCATTTTCCTATCTCCAAAAATGGGTATAATAAATCTATGTTTGGGGAGTGACGACTAAGGGAGGAATACAACATTTCTTTATGGGATGATGAAAAATGTTCTAAAATTAGATCATATGATCATTGCATAACTAGAAATTTACTAAAAACTACTGAATTACACACTTTAAATGGGAGACTTTATGGAATGTAAACCATCTCAATAATATCAACCTTATGGTCATAGCTTTGAGGACTTAGTTATTACCTATGTGAGGAATATGATGGGGAGCACATCGTAGGTGCTGAATAACACTTGCATAAATTGGATTTCTGACACAAAGGTGAT
This sequence comes from Chlorocebus sabaeus, assembly GCF_047675955.1. Taxonomy (NCBI): domain Eukaryota; kingdom Metazoa; phylum Chordata; class Mammalia; order Primates; family Cercopithecidae; genus Chlorocebus; species Chlorocebus sabaeus. Next base: position 72,381,221 of record NC_132923.1, read on the forward strand.
GATTATTAGACTTAAGGGTACAAAACACATCTTGGATTGCTTGTTATAAAAGGCAGATTCCTAGGCCCCCCACCTCCACAGATGAGTCCAGAGGCCCGGAGGAAGCCGGGGGAGGTCAGCATATGTAAGACTCATGGAGGTGGCCCTGAAGGAGGTGGCCTACTAAACACCACTTTAAAAATCCTACACTAGGGGACTTTTCAAATGGAGACATTTCTACTGTCAATTTCTTAAAATGTCAGTAATGGTCTCCCTATATTGAATTTCTGTACAAATCCAAATTCCCAGGGCTGGGTGTGGTGGCTCACGCCTGTAATCCCAACACTTTAGGAGGCTGAGGCGGGTGGATCACCTGAGGTCAGGAGTTCAAGACCAGCCTGGCCAACATGGTGAAACTCTGCCTCTACTAAAAATCAAAATTAGCCGGGCATGGTGGCGCATGCATGTAATCCCAGCTACTTGGGAACTGCGACAGGAGAATCACTTGAACCCGGAAGACGGAGGTTGCAGTGAGCTGAGATCATACCATTGCACTCCGGCCTGAGCAACAAGAGCGAAATTCTATCTTAAAAAAAAAAAAAAAAAATTCAAATTCCCATCAGGTATACTTAAAAGTAAGCTCTGGTTAAAAGAAATTTCTTAACAAAAAGGCAGGGAAGGAGGCAAGAAGAGGGAAGAAAGAAGAGAACTTACCTACTACTGCTAAACTACTTAGTGGGGGCAAAAAGGACATATTCCTGATCTTTAGTGACTAACAACCACTTTCTACTTGTGTCCACCAAGTTCAGAATTACAGATGAAATAAGCTTTAGTGGGCTTCCTGAGAGGACAGGAGAAAGAGAAGGAACAGGCACTTCGATTTAGAATGTCTCTGCCTTAACCAACCTGAAAAGTATCTACTGCTATCCCTGTTCTACAGATGAGGAAACTAAGGCTTGGCAGAATGCGTGACAAAGCTACTTCCACCAAAGTCTCACATCCAATATGCAGAAGAGTGAAACTGCAATCCCACAACTCTAGGCTTCCCAACGGCAAGGCCAGGGGGCTGGAATCTGGGATCTAGATCTCTTGGTCCTTCCAGGAGGTGAAAAGGCTGATCAGCTTCCATTGTCCTAGCTTCAGCCTTCTTTAGCTGAATGTTCTAGAAATGCTCACTTGCCAGTCATGGCCCGACTCAGTTTCCTGTTACTGAGCACAGATTATGGGCCAGCCCCAAGCTAGGCTCTTGGGGATGCAGCACTAAGACAGTCCTGTCCTTGAATTGTTCAGAGTGCAAGAGAGAAGAGGCCAGTGCAAGCAGATACTGCAGGACACATAGTGGCAAGTGTGAGGAAGTGACATTCCATCCAAATATTACACAAAGTCATCGGGAGCCTCAGGCTCAGCATTCAACAGTGAATATTATTAAGGCCTGATGTGCAGAGTGGAGGAGATAACAGGAGGGCTTTTTGTTTGTTTACCTGCCCTTCATATTTATCAAGAGCCCCAAATCTATACTTTTGATCTTCTCTTCTAATGAGATTCTACACACAGTCAGAGATAAAATAACACAATAGAAAGAAAAAGATGGCCGGGCGCGGTGGCTCACACCTGTAATCCCAGCACTTTGAGAGGCCAAGGTAGGTGGATCACCTGAGGTCAGGAGTTCAAGACCAGCCATGGCCAACATAGCGAAACCCTGTCTCTACTAAAAATACAAAAATTAGCCGGGCATGGTGGTGCACGCCTGTAATCCCAGCTACTCCGGAGGATGAGGCAGGAGAATTTGTCCAACCCAGGAGGCAGAGGTTGCAGTGAGTCAAGATCGTGCCACTACACTCCAGCCTGGGTGACAGAGTGAGACTCTGTCTCAAAAAGAAAAAAAAAAAGAGAGAAGAAAAAGGTATTATTCAATTTTGAGTTTGCATTCCATTAATAGAACACATTATGTATAGTATTCTCTGAATTAATGTTTTAAAAACAAATGCTGAAATTAGTTCATAAATGACACAATTATACTGCATGTTTACATTGAGTTAATTTGGTAAACAGATACATTTAAAATATTAGTGTTGGTAACTCAGTTTGGCATTTCTTCACTTATTAATATACTAACAGCTTCAAAAACTAGAGGAGGGCTGGGCCACTCTCAGCCTCTAAAAAGCCCAGCTGCCGTAAATACACGTGGATGAAACCTGGTTACCCAAGTATTTGCAATATTGCCCATCTATAGCCACAGCAGCTCGGTGACTGAAGGGCTTCTCTCTTTTTTTTGAGACAGCGTCTCGCTCTGTCACCCAGGCTGGAGTGCAATGGCACAATCTCGGCTCACTGCAAACTCTGCTTCCTGGGTTCAAGTGATTCTTGTATCTCAGCCTCCCATGTAGCTGGGATTACAGGCCTACACCACCAGGCATGGCTAATTTTTGTATTTTTAGTAGAGACGGGGTTTCACCATGTTGACCAGGTTGGTCTCAAACTCTTGGCCTCAAGCAATTCACCCGCCTCAGCCTCCCAAAATGCTGTGATTACAGGCGTGAGCCACCACGCCTGGCCCTACAAGGCCTCTCTTTGGGGCTCTGTTGGGAACTCCAGTCTCACATATTCAAGTAATTGCCCTAATCCTACAGAATTCACTCATTCATGTCCTGTCTCTCATTATAAAAGATACCAATAAACAGTAACAAATCCTTCTGAGCTGTTACCTTCTACCACTATTGTTGCTGCTGCTGCTACTACTAGTACTACTACTTTACTCCTCCTCCTCCTCCTCATTACAAGCTTTCAAGCAAGAACAACAAGACCTATTTTGTAGATGATGAATCAGACATAGAGAGTTAGTAGATTTGAACTCAGATATGTCTGACTCCAAGACTAAGTCTCTTGCCACTTTCAGGCCCAAAACCCTCTGACAGCTTACCAATGAATTCTGAGTAGAACCCCAAGTCCTATCTTGGTTCCAAAGTCTTTACCTACATCATGCACACCTTTTGAGCTTCTCCCCAGTCCTTGGCCCTTCTTTTCTTTCCCCACCCCCCAACATACTGGTCTCCAGGTTGCCACTCAAACTTGATGAGCATTCTCCAGTTGCAGGGCCTTGGCACTCCCCATTCCTCTCTGAAACACATCTCCTTGGGACGGCTTGCTCCCAGCCTACCTTCAATGCCAAATGCCAATTTATGCAAATGCTCAAATGCCATTTTATGCAAAATAGCAACTCCAGTAGCTCGTCACACCCAACACACCTTACGCTCTACTGCTGTCTGCAGTCTCCACAATATGTATGCTGCACAAGCACGAGGGCGTTTTTGTTGTTGTTGTTATTTCCAGTGTCCCCAGTGCCTAGAACCAGCCTATAGTAGGCATTCAATTAATTAATTCACAAGAAGGACCCAAGTTGTACATCTGCTATGAGTGAGCCATACCCCACTGGAAATTCAAAACACAGAGAACCACTCAAAGAAGCTCTCTCTGCTACTTAGAATGTAATTTGCCTCTAATTTCCCTGATAAGTTTTATCATTAAGACTCCCTTAATTTTCACCTCCTTGGAAAGTATTCTGATCTTTACGCATTGGGGGCCTCACGCTATTCTAACACTTTACAAAAAGCACTGCAATTATTTGTTTACATATCTAGTCCTCCCCACCCTTATCCCTATCCTGTGAGTTTCTAGAACACAGGCACTCATTCTTGCTCATCTTTCAATTCCCAGTACATAGTGGCTTGTCATATTTAATATATGGTGTAGTGATACCTTCTAATATGTTCTACAGAAGCTTCCGGTATTCAGGTAACAGTATGAGTCTGGCATTAAACTGTAACATGGAAGATTTTCCCACCACAAAAAGCAGTATCACCAACCAAACCCATCACTGTATAAACACACACAGCCTGTGCTGGTATAGCAAACACTTCTCCATGTTTGAGCAACAAATAGACACCAGGGAGTAATGTGCAAGTTAATAAGCTGAGAATCACTCTCAACACATCTGTTTGTAGATGTTGGTTCTGTCAGAGCTTATGGTCTTGTTGACCTTGTTTACTTTCCCAGAATAAGTTCTTCAAGATGGTCTTCTTTGTCATTGTTCTGGTTCTCCTTCTCCTCCCAACCCTATACACATCTCACACACACACACACACACACACACACAACCACATTCATCCTAAGTTATTAACTAATGAAAAGCAAAGTTATTCATCCTCAGATTAAACTCTTGACTTAAATTAGATGTTTGTCGGGATTCCTCCCTTCTCGATCTCTTCAATCCTAATAAATAATCAAGAAATCTGGAAGAAGCCACAAACACTATGCAAATGCAGGCAGGTGAAATCAGTTTGCTCAATATCAGCACAGGAGAGGAGGACTGTATCCAACTACAATAAGTTAGATTCCCTGAAACTGTCCGACTTACAGACTCAGTGTTTCCTTTAAAGGGGGTTTTGGGCAGGCAGGAAATAAGGATACTTTTCATTCTATCCACAATACATTAATTTCAAGTTTAAGGAATGAAGCCAGCAGAGAAGCATTCTATATAATGAACCGACTTGTGCTGTATTATAGAACTGGCTGAATCTGATATACAGTTCATTGCCAATAAGGTTTTCCTTGGATTTTTAAAAACAAATTCCTGGAGAGATTGAGGCTTAGGAAATAAGTACTTGTGATAATTCATTCTTCCCTCTTAAAAAAAAAAAAAAAACAGACAATGGAATGTTGATACACATCTGAGCTCATTTTTTTTTTTGTTTTTTGAGATGGAGTCTTGCTCTGTCACCCAGGCTAGAGTGCAGTGGTGCCATCTCAGCTCACTGCAACCTCATCTTCCTGGGTTCAAGCGATTCTCCTGCCTCAGACTCCCAAGCAGCTGGCATCACAGCTGCCCACCACCCTACCCCCTAATTTTTGTATTTTTAGTAGAGACGGGATTTCACCATGTTGGTCACGCTGGTCTCGAACTCCTGACCTCAGGTGATCCGCCTGCCTCGGCCTCCCAAAGTGCTGGGATTACAGACATGAGTTACCACACCCGGCGCTCATTCCTTTTAATTAACCATTCCAGGGAAGAGTCGGCTCATTAATAATGGCCAAAAAAACAAAAAACAAAACAAAACAAAACAAAAAAAACTCCTCACCATGACCAGGTAAATAAGGCTAAAGGTATGTTTCACTTTATATCTTTACTATTTTTGAACTTGAGCCTCCAACTTTTTTTCTAGATGTATACACAAAGATTTCTAAGGTCTTGTCAATGACCTTAATTTCCATCTCAACTAGTTATTTCTTAAAGTTATGTTTTAGCTGACTATTTAAGAAGTTGCTATTCTTAAGTCCCTAGGGAGGAATGATGGGAATAAGGTGATAGAACCAATCTCTTTTGTTGAGGTTGGGATTTGCAAAAGTTAAATGGCCCCAGGTAATGCTAAACTGTTCAAGCACCAGGAATCAGCACTGAAGCAGGCACTCTGTTCTTCCAATTAAACTATAGGGCAAAACGCTAAACATAATTTTCAGTTTTAAAGGAAGGGTTCTGTGTTATTAAATCCTGACCATGAAGGATGCCTTACTCTTTTATTGCCAGGCATTGTGCTACTTCAGTAGACACCAAATGATCCTCACTACAGAATCATCAATGTTGGCTACAAAGGCATCTTTTGTTTTGTTCTAGCCAGTAAATCTTTACCAATCGTAAACAACTATAAGGATGAAAAAGTAGATTTGGCCAAAATCATAGAAGACCTAGAAGCAAGACTTAAGTTTTGGAAATTATAAAAACCCTCTAAAGTAACATTATAGAGCAGGGGAATGAATTGGTCTGATCTGGGCCTATAGAATAGTTCTTGGCAGCAAGACTTATTCAAAAATGAAAACATAACATAGGGTCGAATATGGATATGAGGACCAAAGGCTCATATTGTTGTGGATTCAAATCCCAGCTCTGCTGATTACTAGCTGAGTGGTCAAGGGCACATTACCTAAGCCCTAAGTTCCTTCCCTCCCACTTCATAGGACTGTTATATTAATAAGATAATTCATGTATCACAGTAACACAGTAGCCAGCATATGGTAAGTGCTCAATAAGCAATAACTTTTATTGTTGCTAATGTAATAAACCAAAAAAGAGAACTGGAAGACTAGAATAAGATGATGATTCTAGTAGCAAAAGAAGGAAAATGGATACAAGGGGCATTTTTGAGCTCTCAGTTGTGGATTGGTTGTGGAGTATTGAGAACAAATGGAGTATTAAGAATAAAAATGCCAGAAAGATTTGAAAGCTGGGTAATTACAGGACCAGCAATGATAGGTTCCATTTTGAGTGTGTTAGTTTTTACCTAGTCAAAATGAAAGAAACAAGAAAGAGAAATAAGCAGTATTTTTCTATGGTTACTGCAAAGGCAGAAAAAATTAAAAGCATAGTTAGTGAAAGTTATCCCATCTTTTTCAAACAGGGTACAGACATCAAGCCACTTCTCTTAGAAAAGGAGTTTCAAGAAAAATTCATGGAATTTAATTAGAAACATTTTTTGAAACATGTAACTTACACCCTTTTATAAAAACAAACATCAGACAATAGACTCATGACTTCAAATCCCATTTCTCCAAATCATAACAGATACTTAAAACAGTATGCAACTAGAATAGAATATAACCCAATGAAAGGTAGGAAGTATAATAATATAGGTATACATTTTTAAAATGTCAGATGTCAGCATTGTAAAACAAATTCAAGAGTCTTGCATTTATTTCCAATGCCATTAAATTGGGGAATACCGTCAGGCATAAGGATATTTTTTAAATGGAAAAAATGTGATTACAAATATCAACATCAACCAGGTTATTCTTAAATAATAATACTAACACTAATGCTTCTTTGCAGAGATCCCACCCCAAAAAAATGTTTATAATACTCTAAATCTCATGAGTCTATAAAAGTAACCCATTTCTTTTAGCAAAGTAACAAACCTAGGAAAATTTCTTTCAAACAAAAGCACTTTCTGTGGTCATTTGATTTTACTCTTAACATTAAACAAAAAATAAAAAGAGGGTAGAGTGATTAACCTTCAAAGACAAAACTAATAATTTATTCAAAGTAAATCTCTGCTGTGATATTATTCAGAAGGATTCTATTTATATTAATTTTGTTATTTAGGATGTCCCCATGCTGATCAAAAATATAATGTCATCTTCATTAAAAATAATTAAGATTCCCCAGGCAGACACTCACACTTGAAATGAGGTTGTGGGGATCTCAATTTTTTATGCCACTGCAAGGTTTTCTAAAACTCATTCATATTTAATTTTTAAGGATGCTTTGCAGCACATTAAATATTTAACAGTCAGAGGGTTTTCAAACCAGAATGCTAAATGTCAACCTATTCCTCCAAAATACTTCTTATTTCATTTGCAGTAAATTAGCTGGACCTCCTTTCAGAAACAGTAAAGAAAAAGGTCTTCAAACTTAACTCATATGAGGATGTTGAGATAATAATATCCATCTCCATAATTAGACCATGTAAGAGATTTGATTCTAAATATCAGGCTTATTAAGAATGGTAAAATTATCAAGTAGTGCTGCTCACATTATAAATGGAGATAATCTTTCAGAAACTCATCCCCCTCTCCTTTCCAGAATTTATTCTGCATCATGCAGCATACATTAATATGAAGAATGGATGTGAGAAGTCAACATTAGCAGCAGCAGAAACAGTGAGATTCCACAAGCACTGGGCCAGTTAGCAGTACAAAAATGACAACTGAGAAACATAGCTTACTGTTGGACCCTAATTAAGAAGGGGTCTTAGAAAACTCATTTTGGTTTCTGTACAAAGCAAAGTACTCTAAGATCATAGTACTGGCCATCAGATCAACATCAGTACTTGCTGACCCCTACTACAAAAAATAAAATATAATCTTTTTATAGATTTGTATATTGAGTGCAATATTATGCATGTTAGTAACATCTGCTTTACTTTTAAACAGAGAGAAAGGAAATTGGTTTTAAACTATAATCATTAGGAAAACAGATGAAGTTATAAACAAAAGGAAGAACATAAAATTTTCAAGAATTCGTGAGACACCGGCCTGCCTCAGGTCTAAATTCACTCCTTCCAGACCCTAAAAACGCAGCAAATGCCATCACACAAAATGATCTCATAACAGGACCGCGCGACAGCATGTCCACACTGTTACCGCACAAAACACATATCACAAGACTCCCTGAAGAAAGGCCTACTGTCTCACCTAAAGTTGGGAGGATGAAATACAGATGTGCTGTGAGAGCTCACATCAAAGAGAATGTGGTGGCTTCACAATGTTTCAGGACTGAAATGTAAACAGCACTCTTTAGAAAGGCCAGCAAGAAGTCACATGGGCCTCACTGAATGATCTGAGGTGTCCTTGATGGATCCCAGCTTCAAGGCAAGCAGCACCCCATTTCTTGAAAGCAAGGGTCTCTGCAACTGTCCCTGTGCCGCTCCATGGTCCTGCACTTGCACTCATCCATTTTACGCCATAGTAAGAATCAAGTTATCTTTCTGGCCAATTTTACCAGATGCCCTTAAATAGCAATGCTGTCTTTAACTCCCTATGTTCTTTCTCTCTACCCAAGAGAAGAAATCAAGTAGGATCTACCGACTCTGAACAGCTCGCTGCAGATCAAATGTATACGAAACGTCTGGAACCATTACACCAAGGAAATCTTTCATGACCCTGCTAGATGGCTCACATGGTTTTCCTTTCCCTGAAGGAATACATGGTTTTTTGAAAGAATCGCAGTAATAAATTGAGGCCTATACTTCACCACTCAGTGACAAAAAACCAAACCAGAGGTGGGCGGGGAAGAGGAAAGAAGGAAAGGAAGGTGGAAGAAACCACCCCAGCAAGAGCTGGGACTCTCATACAGCAGCGTGCCAGACGCAGAGAAGGAAAAGTACAGGTTTCTGACTTCCAGGGAAAAAAATAAATAAATCTGCAGAGCTTTTGGCATTAGCAGGAATGGGAAATTGCTTCACTTCATCAATTTTGAAATTTTAACTTAATTGCTTCTTTCCCTGCCATGCTCTCCTCACCCCCCTCCCCAAGTCTTTTAAAACCTGAAAGTCTAAAAAACCCTGTTACAGTGCGATCAGCCCTCTCAGGACTTTTCACAGATTCCAAAACAAGTCATAGCAGGCTGGAACCTTTTCTTCCGGGAATAACGTTGTTATTCTTATTAACCATTTTTGTTTGTCTCTTTCTCAAATGGCTTTAAAAAAAGGCACTTGCAGTCCTAATGGCCCCATAGATTTGGGCAGACATGAATCATTTTTTAGACAGTTTTCACTATTAAAAGATGAATGAAAAAGAAAGGGCCACAGAGAAGATAAATCATCCATAACTTAGAATCTTGCTCGCACCTTAACTGTGGCTCAGGAATCCACATCTCATAGAAAACCTTTAAAGAAGACAGTTCACACGGTCATATTTGATGGGTGGACACCATTGCAATTACGCCTACTTTACCAACACACAGGCTCTGAGGGGCTGTGTCTTGTCCAAAACGGGTTGAACTCAAACTCACCGTCATCTGACCCTAAATCCCAGGAAGTTGACACAGTTCATAAATCAAATAAAACAATGCTGGCATAGATTTTTATTTGGCCCTAATAGTAGCACTTAATACAGATTCAATTCTTTCCAGGTCCTGGATCAACTGTCCATTTAAAAGGAATAATAATTTTTAAAGTAAGCACACACCCAGAACAAAAACAGAAAAATTGTGACTTACATTCCTAAGAATTTCATAACCACATGAAAATTGTGTAGGCAGTGTGTTCATCCTCACCTACAGTTTTCTGGGAAAGCAATAAACTTAGCAATCATCAGTGGTCTACCTAGAAGGGTTCTCCTTCCTCCATTCTCCACTCTGCACAGATGTTTGCCACATAGCTTCACAGGCAGGCTGAAGAATACAATGTTGCCATTACCTAAAGAAAACGTTGCCATTACCTAAAGTGTCCATAGAGAAATCTAACCAGTTAAAGCCATTGCACATGTGGAATCAATATGACCTTCATATTTCGGAGAATACTGAAATGCCACCCAGTCCCCTTAATGTTTGACCTACATCTAAAATTGAACATCAGCAATAATTGTAAAGATTTAAGTACTGCAGGTTACTGTATTTGATCATCAGTAACACAGTGTGGTAGGAAAGAAGCCAGGATAAGTAGTTAAGTGGGCTGCCTTGAGAACTAGCATGTCAAAACTGGATAAGATTTTTCAGACCATCTAATATGAACTGCTTATCTTACCGGGGAGGAAAAGAATGTCTGATAGGTTATTTTTCAAATCGGGTAAATATCAAGTTGACATTTTTTGACTATGTGTTAATCATTGAGAAATCCTTTTGCAACTTCTGTCATTTTAAACCCTTGGAGGATCACATTTTTATTTCCTGTTTCTGATCTTCAGTACTAATTTCTCAATGTCATTCTTGGCAAGATACCTAATACCAAATTTTCTTGTCCAGATTTCTAGGAGCTTCAGAAGAATTATAATATAAAGCAGAATACAAACAATGTTATATAATATGCTAATAAATATTAGAAGCAAAGAGAAATGAGTGGGAAAATATTCACAGAGACGGTCCACTGGTGGTATTATGGAAGTACTGGATATTGAGGTACAGAGAAATAGTTAAGGCTCTTCAAATACACCAAGTTCAAACCTCGGCTCTCTACTCACTAACAATGCAATCTTGGGCTGACTTGGCGACTCTTACTCAGTTTCCTCATCTGAAAAATGGAAATGAGTCTCTCATACATGGGAGTGCTATATTAAGGGAGGAAAAAAAGCTATACTTAGAAAGCAGTAGGGAAAGGGCCAGAAATATAGTGAGCACAATAAAGCTATCATCATCATCATCATCATCATGCGTCTTTGCTTCCAGAGTTATTTTTGTAACTTAAAAACATTTCAAGGATACATTTGCTTTTTCTAATTCTGCCACTCAATTATTCTTGCAATCAAAAAGTCATCTCTGGAACCATCCTTTTCTAGAACTTCTCTTTGGATTTTGATAATGAACTACTTTTGTCATTACCCTCGCAAATTCAGTGAGGTAGATAAGCAAATATAGTGTGCCTGAAAGTACTTTTTATACAGTTAAGTGCTACATATTACATTATTCCTATACCCCTGGCTGGGAAAACTGAGGCACAGAACAGGCCACTAATGTGGGTAATGTCACACAGTCAAGAGTTAAAAACCCAGTAAATGATGCTATTTGATCCTGAACTGTGTTTCACAAAAGCAGACATGGAGCCAACACACTACAATGGGCTCACTTCTGGAAAAAGATGAAAAATCGTCCTATATACAAATTATTCACACAGTAATCAATATTCATTCACATACTTGCTTGTCCTTATTTAAAATATTAAAATAATCCAGAGGTACTCAAAGCTGCTCCTCCTTTTATCTAAAGTAGCACAAATAGTTTCATTGAAAGCGCATAAAAACAAAAACAAAAGAGTCAGCAAAACCTTTACAAGCCTTTTCAGAGCCTGGCACCATTTACATCACAAAGTTTAACCATTACGAGAAGTTGGAATGCTCACGTTTCATTACTAGCAGAACCAAGAATAAAGCATAGAATAATTTCCAGATGGCGTCTCCTTTTTTTGTACAGATTTTTCTATTTAACATTATTCTGAAAGGTTTAGTCAACTGAATACAGAGCTATAACAATTCTGTGCAAGAATCTTGTTCTTGGATAAATAAAGACTCATATACTCCATTTACTGAGGTCCATAGCCATTAGAAAAAGGAAGCAAGAAAGAATAAAGCATGTGAAAGTCTCTTCTACAAACAGCACAATCAATCATTGGAAAAGAATATCGTTTGACTCCAAGTGAGTAGATTCTCCACAGACTATTTCTGACTTTTTCTAGTTATCAAATTTATACATTTTATATGTCCACTTACATTTTAAAAAGTACAAAGATTTATAGAATCATATGTTTAAAAAGCTTCAGAAAAACAGACTCACATACCCCTGCAACCAAGGGTATTGCTGATGAACATCAATAACACATGAAGAAAAACGGCACTGTGAGCCACAGGTTTATTCTGTTAGGACTCTAGCAAGACTCAGATGGGTCCAGCCTCTTAAAAGTGTTTGTTCCAGGAACTGTTTGTTCATAGGTCTGTCAAAATGCTCCTCCAGACCTAGATAACACAAGCATCCAAACTCTGAAATACCTACTTTTATATAAAGCAAAGCCAGCTCCAAATGGAAATGCCACTCAAATGCCTCAAAGCTATATTAAAAACAATACCCTAGAAAACTTATTTTTCAATTATGGAAAACCTATAAAAGAAGACAAAACAGTATAATAAACCTCCACATACCCACTACCTAGTTTCAGTGATTTCCAACTCATAGTCAATCTTGTTCATCCATATGCCCACTTTCCCCAACCTAGATTATTTCAGAATAAAATGAAAGATACCATATTGTGTCATCCACAATTAGTCTGCATAAAACTTTAAAAGATAAGGACTCTTTGTAAAAATAAAAGTAACAATACCATTGTCACACTAATAGCAATTCCAGAATATCATCAAATATCCAGTCAGGTTCAAATTCTGCTCTACTGGGGAAGATGGAGGCAGCAGTAAACAGAAGAGAAGGCCATCATGGCTACTTATGCTTTTGTTTTAAAACTTTGCCAGCACTTATGACACAGTATGGTCTAGTTCCCTGGACTCAAATAATTCCAAACATTACTGAGGATCCTCTTTCTCTTGCAGCCAAGACGCAATGTTCTTTACATGGAAGGGATACCACACTAGAATAAAATACAGGAAGCCATTTTTCTCACTAGGATTTTCATAATTAGGATTTTCCTAATTTCATGATTAGGAGGAAACTATTAAATGAATCCAAATCTACTAAATTTTGCCTATGCCTCAAGGACTTTTTTCTTAAGTTTCTCTTGAAAAAATTTCAGACTTACAAGTTGCAAAAATAATAAAGTGAGTTTCCCTGTATCCTTCAACCACCTTCCCCCATTAATAACATCTTACATAACAGAACTTTAGGAACCTGCTCCGATCAGGGCTCACGCCTGTAATCCCAACACTTTGGGAGGCTGAGGCGGGCAGATCACTTGAGGTCAGAAGTTGAAGACCAGCCTGGCTAACATGGTAAAATCCCATCTCTACTAAAAATACAAAATGTAGCCAGTCATGGTTGCATGTGCCTGTAATCCCAGCTACTCAGGAGGCTGAGGCAGCAGAATTGCTTGAACCCGTGAGGCAGAGGTTGCAGTGAGCCGAGATCATGTCACTGCACTCTAGCCTGGGAGACATAGCGCGCTCCATCTCAAAAAAAAACAGTGGGGGTTGAGAGGAGAAGAAAAGAACTTGTTTCAACCCATACATCTATGGCCATCTATGATCTTGAAGGGTGCCAAGATCATTCAACAGGGAAAGAAGAGTCTTCTCAAAAGATAGTGCTGGGACAACTGGATATCCACATGTAAAAGAATAAAGTTAGACCCTTACAGCATATGTAAAAATAACTCAAAATGGATCAAAAATCTCAATGTAAGAACTAAATCTATAAAACTTTTAGAAGAAATCACAGGGACAAGTCTTCGTGACCTTGGATTTGTCCAATGATTCTTAAACATGACATAAATAACATGCGAAACAAAGGAAAAATAAATTAAACTTCATTGAAATTAAGAACTTTTATGCATCAAAGGACGCCATGAAGAAAGTAAAAAGATGACCCATAGAATGGGAGAAAATATTTGCAAATCATATATCTGATAAGAGACTTGTTTCTAGAATATATAAAGCATCTTTACAACTCAATAATAAAAAGATAATTTAAAAATAGGCAAAGAATCTGAATAGACATTTTTCCAGGGAAGATACACAAATGATTAAACAGTTACCATATGAACCAGCAATACCACTCAAAAATATATACCCAAGAGAAATGAAAATTTATATCTATATCAAAACTTCTACACAAACACTTATAGCAGCATTATTCATACTAGCCAAAAGGTGGAAACAACCTGATGTCCGTCAGCTGAAGAATAAACAAAATACAGTATTTATATACAATGGAATATTATTGTCATGAATTGGAATCAAGTAATGATATGTGTCACATCCTGGAAAAAGCTTGAAGATACTAAACTACGTGAAAGAAGTCAGTCACAAAAGATCACATATCATATATGCTACATGGCACAGCAACTTTCAGAAAGAGAGATTATCCAATGGGCCTAAACTAATCACATGAACCTTTTAAAAGCAGAGTTTTCTTCGGCTAGGGCCAGAGGGGATCAGAGACACACTCTAGCTGGCCCACAAGCAAACACCACACATGTTGTGAGCGTCTATGGTAGCCACAGGGCAAGAAACAAAACAACTTCCATGAGCTTAGTGCAACCCCCAGATGACAGCTAGGAGGGAAACAGAGACCTCCGCCCTACAACAGCAAGGACATGAATTTTACCTATAACCAGTGAGCTTGGAATAAGACTCCAAGCCCACAAGGGAACTGAGGTACCAGCTGCCATCTTGATTTCAGTCCAGTAAGACCCTGAGCAGTGAGACCCTGAGCAGAGAACCTAGCCCAGAGTTCTACCCTAAAGAAACTGGGATAGAATAAATTTGTGGTGTTTTAAGCCACTGAGTTTGTGGTAAGTTGTTACGCAGCCATAGGGCTAATAGGAAAGCCTTACCTGTAGAGATAAACCCAACTGTAGAGATAAACCTAGGTTTAGATAAAGATTCCCGCTGTATGTCTTTCTTAGCCTCAGTTTTCTCATCCATGAAAAGGAGCCAAGTCTCTATTTCACACAGTTGATGAGAGGGGGAGTAGAGACAATGTACATAAAGGACTGAACACATGCGAAGTGCTCAGTAAATGGTAACTAATATGTTTTCCCACCCAGTGACAAGAGATGGTTCTGAGTATGTGGAAGTTAATCAAATGCTTTTTAAGCAAAAGAATCCTTACAAATCATTTCAAAGTCTAGTCCTACAGTGTGACATTAGTAACAGTGGTTTCCACAATGGGGTTCCAAAGGCAATGTTAGGATGCCTAATTAACTTAACAAAAATTCAGTATAGGTAATGAGATACTGCATGGTGAGTTAATTAGGTTAAACTACAACTCAAATGCGGTTGGCATTATATTCAGGAAGGCACTCCAGGGGTAGGCAGGTCATGTTCTAAGCATGATGCCCACACTCCAGAAAGACACACTGCAAATATTTCCACTATCCATGTTCATCAACACCAGGCCCTTTGCCAATTGGCAAAGTGAATGTCAGAGGTGGATTTGTGTGGGTGTGTGAGATGAATGGCTTCTTTGCTAGCAATATAAATGTGAGAAATGGGCCATCCCTGGTAAACTTAAACATATATTCAAATTATGAGAATTGGCCAAAATATTTTAGAAATGCCTCTACTCTTGTATGAATAAGGGTGTAGCCTTGATAGGCTTGTCCCCTAAGTGGACCTGAGTCCAGCACAGTTGGAGGACTTCCAGTTGCTTGATGCCGACTATTAAAGATAACAGAACTATCCTCTGGAATGTTGTAATGTCTACAAGTGTAATGTGAAAGTGTAATGTCTACACTTCCGTACAAAGTGGTGATCAGAACAACTAAAAGAAGACGGCTGGGACTTTATCAAGTATACAGAGTAATGTTGCAGAAATATTTTGTGCCTACTGGCTGATATATATGGCTGTTAATCAATGTCTGTATGTGCAGCAGAATGTCTCAGACTTGCTTTAGCTAAAACTAGGTAGCAAGGTTGTAGGATAGTAGCAAAACCTCTCACCTCAAATAATTTGGCAGCTATCAAAATCCACCAGAAAAAAGCACCTAGGAGTTGTGTATAGCCAAACTGGCTTAGGTCAGCTTACAACAGGTGGGAATGACTGAGAGCTGTTTGCAATATTATATTTTTTAAAAGAAAAAGACTCCAAATGTGCTCTTCGTAAGACTAACTAAAACATCACGTTTTTTGGCTTGAGCCAGGAATTACGCCAGCTTAGTAACTCTGTTAACTCTGGTGAACTGGAACTGCTCAGAGGATCTGATTGATAGTTAATGGGCTGTCGCTGGTAATGCTTTTCTTTTTATTTTTTTGCTGGAAGGAAAAAAGTTAATTCAGACTTACCAGATAGTTTGCTGGGTATTTTTTTACATTATTAGAATAAAATAATGAGTTCCCTATTACTAAGTCAGTCAATCTTTTTCACTTTAGAGACAAGGAAACTGAGGCCTGGGACAGATCAATAATTTTTCTATGATACTCCTTTTAGAAATCAGACCTCCTGATGGTATCTGTTGTGCCTCTCCCTTGCAGCAGTCCTGGGCTGTGCCTCAATCAAAAGGCTCCATTGCCTCAACCTGCTGGGTTCAATCCAGATCATTTAGCATCTTGAATTTTCCCACATTTCCATTGCTGAAGGCAAAAAGTTTATCAATCAGGTCCAAGAAGCTATTACTGTCTCCCAGAGATTTTTGAGCAAATTCTTCCTTGAAGTCTTTGTTATCAAATGGGTAACAAGGGGTTAATGAGATTAAAAACAAAACCCAGGTCCTGCTAATGAGTAACCCCTCAATTGTAAAGCTTTCACTCAATTAAGTGGTACCTATCTCTAAAATTACCTCAAGTAATTAACATAATGAGGAAGGGAAATGCGAGGTATTGTGAGGGACACAAAGATATTGATAGAACCATTAGGGTTGGAAGGCACAAGCTAAGGAAGTGACTAGGCACTTATCTATGGGGTTCTAGAACAAATAGGTTGTAAATAGCCTGAAAGAAAGACAAAAGCTCCAACTCCCAGGGAATAAGGCAGCAGGAAAATACCCACACTTGGCATGTTGATGTTATCCAGAAAAGGCTAAACAAGGACTGTCCCATTCTCTTTCCCTTTTCAAGCAATAACTTCACCAAAAAAGTGATTCCCCATCATTTGGAGTCACAAAACTAGCCATCTATATATCTTACTTTGTTCCTATCCCATGAGGCACAAAGAAACTCCAGCTTAGACATGGCACAATCACACAACTATTTGACAGAGCTGGGCATGGACCTTGATCCTCTGACTCCACCAATCCATGTGATTCTGTGTTGAATTTTGCATCTTAGACCTGCTCCCATTTTCTCTACCATTCCCTGATATTGCCATAGTCCTGTACATGCATTAAAAAACAAAAACAAAAACAAAAAAAACCCAGATCTCCAATTAACTTGATTGAGAATAATAGGACATAAATGAGATAGTGGAAGACCATCTTGAATATTGAATGCCACGGCTTAAAATCTAGATGATGGGTTGATAGGTGCAGCAAACCACCATGGCACGTATATACCTATGTAACTAACCTGTATATTCTGCACATATATCCCAGAACTTAAACTTAAAAAGAAGAAGAAGGAGGAGGACGAGGAGGAGGAGGAAGAGGAAGAGGAAGAAGTCGTCACTGATTTTCATTGGAGAAGTAGCACAGAAATGTTTTCCATCCCCATGTGTGCTGAGAGTATGTCTGCTGCAAATATGTCTGCTGCTAGTATCTTAGAGGAAAGAAGTTAAGCACAGGTCATGAGCTGACAAATTACTACACTTAAGCTCTTCCCCCTGCTCCATAATGGATCCTTCTCACTGTAAGGAGATACAAACATTTAGAAAACACTAAACCAAACCAACACCTCCCAGGATCCTCTACAAAGGTTTCCTGGTTCAGTAAGGGAAGTCTGGAAGAGATCAAGTCATGTTCAAAGAGGATCACAAGCTGTGCTACCACAGGATTCTACTTTCCTTGCCTCTTAAGATCTAATCATTTCCTTTGTTTCCCAAGGAATACAACCATTACAGCCACAGGACTGCCAAGTTCAATCAATGACATAGAGTAGGCAGGGCAGCTACCCTGGGGTGGTGAAATACACTTTTCAAGTGTAAAAGGTTAAGCTAATAGGAGAAAGAAGAGTCATCAGGTAAAGGTGCTACACTGTCCAGGTCCCTCCTCCTGATGAGAAGCTCATGGTGGTGATGATCACAATTTTAATCTACAGTCAATCATGTCATTCCTCAGCTCAAGATTCTCCACAGGTTCCCCTTACCCTTACAATGGCCTTTAAAGCCCTAGTGATGCTCTTACTGTCTTCCTGCCCCACTCGCCTCCCTGCTATTCATCCCACTGGGCCAAGCTCTGCCCAGAGAATCCACATGGCAAACTCCTTTGTCTCCCTTGAGTTCTTGCTCAAGTATCATTTTCTCAATGAGGCCTCCAGTGACTATTTTATTTCATTGCAACCCCACAACTCCCTGTCAACTCTCCCTCGTCCCACACTCACTTGATTCTCCTTTATTTCTTTTTTATTGAATAGTACTAGCCATTCTCCAACATATGATATCATTTATTTCCCAGTATTCATGATGTCTATTGTCTAGCTCTCCCCAATGGAATGCAAATGGAATGCAACCTCCATATAGAAATGGATTTTTGTCTGTTTTTATCACTGATGAATTAGTAGAACTAAAAAGTACCTAGCACATAGTATACACTGAAAAACTATTTGACGATCACTTCTTGATCTTTTGGCTAGGATCAAATGTAATAAATATTTGTTAAATAAATGAGATGTCATTCACTAACAATAACAGCAGCTAGCATTCACTACCGACTATGTCTCAGACGTATAACAAGGGCTTTACCTGCTTCATATCATCACAAGCCCATGAAATAGGTACTAATAGCATCCCCAATTTACATGACAAAACTAAGGCTTAAATGACTTGAACAAGATCACATTGCTAGTAAGTGGAGAAGTCAGAATGAAAACCCAAGTCTGCCTAACTCCAGTTAATTGCAATGCTAAATTTCCCACTCCAGCTCTGCTAGACAAGTTTTGCAATTTTGTTTACTAGGAGGAACAGTTTGAAATACAAGAAAGAATTGCTCCAGTAAATTCAGAGACAAGTCTCCAAAGAAAATTTCCCTAGAAATGTTTCTATATTATAAAATGTGCTTCTATGGTATAGTAGAAAGAACAATAATAAAAGGATAAAAACTTGGGTTCAGATTCAGACTCTTCCTCCTAACCAGCTCTGAGATCAATTTGTGAGTAATAAGCTAAACCAAGGGATAATGATGCCTATTGTGCAAGACTTTTTTAAGGATTAAATGAGATAATATTCATGAAAATGCATAATCGTGTCTGGCTAATTACTTGGTCATTCCTTCTTTCCAAAGTGACAGCCTCACTGACAGTCTCACAAATGAGTAAACATTTACTAAGCACCTAGTGTGTGCCAGGCACTATGCCGGGTGTTTTGGTTATGAACCCTGTAAGCTGGTCTGTTACACAGTAAGACAGGTTCCAAATCTAGAGATGAGGCAGATCAGCAAAACAGCTGTTCTAGAACCACATGAGAAATGCTACTGCAACTTATGTACTGAACATCATAGGATGCAATGCTGACATTAAATACTGAAATTGCCTGCTTTGGCTAAAATGAGAATGGAGAGATAGCGATAACTGACTGCAGAATCACCAGGAAAAAAAAAGAAAACATTAAACGGACAGGTATATTTAGAATTGGGACTACATTGCTGAAGAAGAATCCATGTTACATTGTCCTTAACTTAAAACTAATTTGAAAATGTTCCATGTTGGTCTAGTTTATGTGCTACTTATCAAGAAAAAGACTACTTGAATAAACAAGTATTTTTTTCAGACATTTGCAACCTATATATGAAAATCCTATTAACAATCTCTTCTACCACTTCCTTTCCAAACTAGGAAGCATACCCTGAATTCCAAAAATGAAAGGATCTGATAATCTCAAATTTTATACACGCCTTAAGTTTAGGAAGTAGAGCTAGGTAAAAGAAGGAGTCAAGTCAATGCCCTTCCCAATGTTTAAAATTAATACCAAGAGTTGAAACCATGAATCCCAATCACTTTTCTATAATCATAGAAAGATTAGCATGTTAGTTTAATTTCTGCACACCACTTCAGACCACCTGCATCCCCAAATAGTGTCAGATAACAGGCCTTTCTTCATACATTAATTTTACATTACCCTTTCTCCCAGGCAGCTAGGGAGCTAACAAGCAGTCCCTGTGGCTCAATCTGAACAGAATTGGCATGCATTCAGGCAGCACAACTACAGCTGTTGCATAATAGCATTTCTCATGTGAGGAAGCCATATCAACACAAATACTAATAGTCAAAATGATTTAAGAAGGGAAAAAATGCTTTGAGAGATTTTGAATTTGCAAGGATAGGAATTCATTTTCATTATTAATTGCATATGCTTATATTCTAAAGAACCTGAACAAATGTCACACCAATCATACTGGAAACACATCTGGGTTGAGGAGGCTCTTAGGGTAATTTAAATTCAGCCTCTTGCACAAAGTAGTAGGGTCTGTATTATTTCTTGTCTGTTTTTGTTACAACCTGAACATAACTTCCACAGCTCCCCAATTCTGTTTCCCAAAAGACACTCCAAAGCAATTATTTTTTGTAAGTATCTGGTTCAATTAAAATTAGTAGAAATTGCTAAATAGTTACCATAAATGGAGATTCGGGATTTGCTGGAAGGAAAATCTAAGAATTAATACCATTAGGATTAAGCTGGATCCAAAATTTTTACTTTTCTATGCCATAAGCATATATATTTATTTCTCTCTGTGTGTATTTTCCTCCTAAATCATCCAGTACTGTATGTAACATGACCAAAATCACATGGATGGCAGCATACCAATGAGGAGATTTGGAGATTACACATAGTCAAGATGTCTCTATTATGACCAAGGAGGCAAATATGAGCTCTGGAACCTAGAAACTAGTCAACTTTGCTTCTTTCTCAGCATATTATAGAATAGGTTATTTAATTATAATTACTAAGAACAAATTTGGATTCTGTAAGAACAAATCAGGTCAAATTATGCCACTTAATTTAATATACAGGTAGAAATTGTATGAATTAATACATAACTTGATTTCACCAAGGCATTTGACAAAGTATTGCATGTTCCATTCTTGAGAACAAGAAGGCACACTCAGCTAGACTGTCAGACTTGGAACTTTGACACCATCATAAAAAGCTAAACTACTGCTGGAGACTAAAAAGAATATAAATAGGAGTTATCACATAGCTTTGCTGCTGTGGTAAATACCAATGATCCTATGGTCAACTATGCATCCAACTTGGCTGCCTACAACTACATTCCTCCTCCACTGCCCAGTTCAGTTTTTCAAAACCTGGAAGTGAAACCTAGGAATTCCTTCCTTACAATGTTAAAGCTAAAAGACTTTTATATTGAGCTACAAAAAAGAAAACTCACAGTCAAGCTAGCAAGAGTCCTTTTTAACTAGATAGCCATATGGACACCTCTTGAAAAAAGCCATATGGTTAGACTTGTTATTTTTGGCCTCTTTACCTTTAACTCCTTTCTTGTATATAGAGGCCTCCAGTTATTACCAACAAGTGATAAATCACTCTGAATTTCCAAGGCCACAAAAAGCATTCACTGGCAACCATTCCAGGTTTCACTTTTAGCTGAAGACCCCGGAGGATTCTTAACTGAGGGATGTTCACAGTTTCCAAAATGTTATTTTATTTAGAGCAACACTTCAGATCTAAACTTTATCTTGATAGCTAAGGTTCAAACAGAGAAAGTAAAACATGATGGAAATGAATTGTATAAAGTATGAAGGAACATACCAATTTAACTTTTCCTCCAATTGTTTAAGAGACAGGATGAGAGAAACGTCCCTCCTAAAAAGATTATCTGGAACAGAAGCTGCAAACTGGCAACCTAATTTAATCTGCGTAGGTGTTTTGTTTGACTCACATATGTTGTTGTTTTAAATTGAGCTAATGTTTAAAATTCAGGAAATTTCACATTTTATAAAAATCTGAATTTCCAACATCTTTTGAAAAACCAGAAGATCTGGCATCCCCAGACTAACATTCCTGCTGCCAACAAGTGGCTTCCATTGAACAGCAACTGTTTCCTTTAGGTGGCTCCTACCATCTCCAGTTCTGTCATAGGCATTCAAGGCCTACCTACTTCACTCATTTCCATTTCCTGACTGCCAGCCCATTAAAAGACTAGAAATTAAGCACTCTTTCCTTTGAGTGTTTTTCATCGCTACCATTCCTGGTAACTCAAAGGTCAAATGCCTTGTGTTTGAAACACCTCCTGAATCTTACAGATTTATCATATTCTACCTGTATCACTTCCCCCTACCATAGCTGCTGGGAAGCAAGGATACCCTTACACATAGTTACTGCCTCCTTTTTTCCATGGCACTCAGCACACTGCTTTACATAAAGCAGATATTTAATAAAATGTCTAGTAGTTATCTTACAGCTCTATGGCTTACAGCAGCCTTTCAACATAAAACAATGTTTCATCTTAGAACAGTATTTCTCAATTGGGGATGATTTAGCTTGGAGGAAGTTACTGCTGGTGTCTAGTGGGTAGAGGCCAGAGAGGTTGTTAAACATCCTAAAATGCACAGGACAGCCCCCTCCCCTGCCATCGTCACATGTCATTTGTGTTAAGGTTGGGAAAACCTGACTTAGAATGACTCAGATGAACACAGAAATATTGCTGTAAATTTGCAGAGGGAAGAAATTAATGCGGTTTACTCAAAGTAACCCAGCTTGCAATAGAATCAAGATTTGAACTCTGGTGGCAGGCTGTCAGAATGTGACAACAGAAATGGAGAATAGAAAAACAGAACAAGGATGGAAATTTGTGCCTCTGTTTGGCATGAACTTGTGTAAAAATATCCAGAGGTCAGAGATTAACATTCACTAATATAAAGTGTATCTTACCTTTTGTAAAATAAATAGCCTGATTATGAAAGAGTCCAGAAGTCACTTAAATGGTGGCAGAAAAAACTTAACCACACATCAAGCTTATCACATGTATATACTGAAAAACAAAGTTCTACTCCCCCAAAAGACTTTTTGTGTAGCTATTCAAAACAAATACATGAAGTGACAACTAATCCATGTGCTGATGAGCAGAGAACACAAATGACTGAAATAACAGTTTCAAATGAAAATTACTCTTTAGGAGAAAGAAAAGAGGAAGGTACAGCAACTTGAAGAGTGGAAATGTTGAATTTAGCCTGAAATTGGCAGGGATGTGTGTGTCCCTAGCCACACCTGCAGACTGTTATTTTGTCTTAGTTACTCCAGTTGGTCTGCAGTAGCCTCTCTCCATTCAAAGTAGAGGAGGAACAGCAGCAAATGTCAAAAGGGGAAGAGCAGAAGTCGAATCATTTGCCCTTGAAACCTAGGGGGCTTCTGCTGCTGCTGCTGCTTCTTTTTTATTTTTATTTTTATTTTTATTTTTTTTTGAGACAGAGTCTTACTCTGTCATCCAGGCTGGCGTGCAGTGATGTGATCTCAGCTCATTGCAACCTCTGCCTCCTGCGTTCAAGCCATTCTTGTGCCTCAGCCTCAGCTGGAATTACAGATGTGCACCACCATGATCAGCTAATTTTTCTATTTTTTGTAGAGACAGGGTTTCACCATGTGGGCTGGGCTGGTCTCAAACTCCTGACCTCAGGTGATCCACCCGCCTTGGCCTCCCAAAGTGCTGGGATTACGGGCTTGAGCCACCATGCCCAGCCCTGCTTGCTTTTTCAGTGACCGTCAGGCAGGTCCCTCAGTTTCTAAGATCTAGAAAGTGTGAATAATAATTTCTAACTCGTAGAGTTATGGAAAATAACAACAATCAGTAACTTTATATATAAAACCTTATTTAAAAGTCTTACTATACATGCCAGTGACTATGCCAAATGCTTTATCTCATCTGACTCTCATATCAACACTGTGAGGTGGCCACCATGTTCAGATGAGAAAAGGACACAGTTGATAAGCTGAGAAAGGCCATTTCAAGTTCAAATGAAGGCAATTGTATTCTAGAGCTGGGGTTTATAACCACTTTGCTGCCTAGCTTTCCCAATTCAAAGTGCTAATTATTGCTTTGTAAATCTGGAGCCAAAGGAAATCCTGGGGTTCACAGGGAATCATTTCCTCGTGGCCAGAGCTAAACACAGATGGAACAGATTGTCTTCTGCAGTAAGACATTACCCATCATTGCAGCGGGAAGAGGCTGAGTGACCACTTGGAGACGTTGGAGACAGAGATGAGCTGGAGAGGGTGGTGAGCTCTACTTCTCTAAGGTCCATTCTAATCTTGCAGTTTTATAATTCTTTGTCTGAACTCTAGATTTTCTAATAACCTCTCTCTGGAATCTGATGGTTATTTATTTTCCGAGGCAATTCCTACTCCTTTCTCTGGTCTTTCTTCCACTTCTTTATTTTCTCATGATCCTAGCATGCTATAATGGAAAGAACCAGGGCTGTGAAATATAAAAGCCCTGGATGTGAATGTTCAATCTCCCTTACAATAGTTAATTGATACTTGACAAGGTACTAAGACTTCCTCTCATGAGGATTTCCTCATCTATAAAATAAGAAGTAACATCAAATGAGAAAAAAACAGATTAAAGTACACTGCCTGTTCTACAGCAGAAGTACGATTAGTCTCCTTCATTTGCAAACCTACCACATACCATACTCTATCTGCTTTAATGTCCTATCCCTGTAGAGATCTTAGGTACACTAAAAATAAGCACAGTCCAAAATATCCTGCCACATGGATATCAGCAAAAGGAAAATGAATTCTCCACTACAAGGACCAGAACCATTACCAAATCCAGTGGACTTTGACGCTCTAAATCCCAATGTACTCACAGTCATATTAATCCCATAGATATTCCCCTCATTACAACCTCCAGGAATAACAATTACACGTGCCTTGAACTTTCAAGGACCCACAGCACTCCAATATGCAACATCTTACTTAAATCATACCACAATCTTGCGAGAGATTTACAGGAGCACTCGGCCCGGTCTGCATGTATCTGAATCTTTGTCCCAGTGAGCCAATCTCTCTGGCAATTTCTGGTTTTAGCAATTTAAAAATTGTGCAAACCTGGATAATGACCACCAGAAAAACAAAATAACAGGACAGAAATGAACTTAATCAGAAAAAAAGATTTATTAGAAAGACATTAGAAACACAACAAGAGGCAGAAACTTAGTGGTTAGGTAGTTGAGAACATCGCCCAGGAGATCAAGTCACCTAAAGAGCCTTGCTGAAAGGCGACTGTGAATACCTGGCTGTCACTGGACTCTCTTTTTTCTCCATAACCTTAAAATTATTGGCTGTCCCATTTCTATTGCTGCCTAACGCTCAAAGTCCCAGGTAAGAGTCTTTAACGGCCTAGTGTATGTAACATACATACTGCCCCAGCTGCCATAGCAGGAGACAGGATCACTTGCCTTCCCCTGTAGCTCCCACCAGCTCCTAGAGCTGAAAGGGTGCAATGATGCAAGTCAGCTGAAACAGTAATAAGTGTCCAAAACTTCACTGAATCTTCATCTTAATGCTGTTGGAGCAATTCTGCTTTACCTCCCCATCCCTTTTTTGTGACAAGAGAAGATACTGATTTGCTCAGGTTCACGCAACTGGTCACGTACCAGCACTGAGAATCCACCCGAGGCTCCTGGTTCTTGACTCCCATTAAAATTTTCCTTAAAAAGCAGTTTTAACTAGTACTCTAAGTCACCCTAAATACTGGTTTTATATGAATGTTATAATCTCTCTTCAGTATTCTATCATAAATGTGAAATGTATGTATATGGGATGTGTTCTATCTGGGTTGCCAGTTTTTCAGCATTTAAAAAATGTTTTTCTGAAAGGTATTATTTCTTCCTAATCCTAAACTGAAAAATCTTAACAGTAATCATGCAAGACAAAATACATCTAAGAGTATTCATTTGAGAATCATTGTCTCTGCTACGTCTTAGATAAATCTCTCCTATTGTTAATAAACTGAGAAGGGATGCAAATGTCACAATATTAAAATAGGTATCTAGATTAGGTTTTGAAAAATATCATAAAATCCACCTCACAGTCTTAATTTTGCATTTATATATAATGTTGTAGTGTTTTCCTTCTATCCTTGGAGATTTAACAAAACTTCTCTACTTTAAAAAGCACCCTAGGGCTGATTTCATGGTCAAAGAAAAATAAAGACTTATAAAATTACTGAATAACTTGACCGTTTTACCCTAAGATCCTTTTCCTTCCTACCGTTTTTTTAAGCCAAGAAAGACAAATGAACTATAAAGCTGTTCATCTTTAGTTGACTCAAATACACCTTTTTAATAACAAGTGGCTGAAGCCAAAGAAAGGATTAAAGATGGTGCTCTTTCATCAATTCCTTATTACGGCCTGGGATTTACTTTGCAATTAGTCCCTCCTGGGCAGAGCTGAAGCCCAGTGAACTTGTTATTACCAAGTCTGGAGATCTCTACAAAATGAAAACTCCACACTTGCTACAAGGGGTGGGTACCACAGGCATGAAAGGTGCCAAGGTAGAGGGAGTTATAGGGCCTTTTGCTAATGACAGTTCAAAGAGATGAGCAGCCCTAACCCTCAGAAATAAAAGCAGAGAGGATTTTTCATCCATACTCACAGTTAGGAACAAGGTAACAGAGAAAGAAAGAGTATGAACTTCATTAAATTTTCAGTCCTGTTGCCCTATTGCTTTTTCTCTTATAATTAGCAATAAAAGCCTTAAAGGGGGAAAAAAATTCCCTTTGTGCTTGTCTTCTGGGCAGTTAAGATGAGGGGAGTAGCAGCCAATCACAGAAAGAGGAGAATCCTGGGGGTGGGGAATGGCAGGAGACACCAAAGAAAAGAAAATGCCTGGGAGCCCTGGGCCTTTTTCAAGGATAAAAAGATGAACTAGGGAGGCAACTTATCCAGACTGCAGAAGTTGTCTTGGGCTTCAGAGTAATAAACAGCCTGCGGCGGTAAACCAGTGTCAGACCTGGGAGTGTCTTAACAGAAGACTGAGTATGGTTCTCTAAATGCGGTACATCTCTATCTTCCTTAGCCCTCTCACTCTCAGGCTTAGTGAGAGAACAACTTAGGGACTGAGGAGGAACATATCTAAGGGTAGCAGGTGTTTAACATCAATCACTGAAAGAAGTTTTCCAAGACAGACCCAACTCATATGTGCTTTGCCTGGCAGGTCTGTTTCATGTAAGGTAGACATGATTATCCCCATTTTACACATGAGGAAATTGAGGTTTAGACAGATATATATTTGTGAATCCAAGGTCACACACACACAAAAAGACCATATGCTCTCATAGCCCCTGCTAAATCCAGTGCTATTTCTTCCACCAGAAGCTCTCACCCACCTTCACACTAGCATTTGTGTAGTGCTTTACACTTAATTCAAGAACACCTCTCCAGGCATTCTCATGTAATTCCTATAAAAACACATCAGGAAGGTGATATGGTTTGGATTTGTGTCCCCGCCCAAATCTCATGTAGAACTGCAAACCTCAATGTTGGAAGAGGGAGGGGCCTGGTGGGAAGTGATTGGATCATGGGGGTGGATTTCCCCCTTGCTGTTCTCATGATAATGACTGAGTTCTCACAAATTCTTGTTGTTTAAAAGCGTGTGGCACCTCCCCCTTCTCTCTCTTGTCCTCCTGCTCTGGCCATGTGAAGATGTACCTGCTTTGCCCCTTGCCTTCCACCATGGTTTTAAGTTTCCTGAGGCCTCCTCAGCCATGTTTTCTGTACAGCCTATGAAACCCTGAGCCAATTAAACCACTTTTCTTTATAAATTACCCAGTGTCAGATATTTCTTTACAGCAGTGTGAGAATGGACTAATACAGAAGATGAGATACATTCATTTTTCTACTTTAAGATTTAAAGATGAGGATACAGAGGCTCCAACTTTAAATTATTTGCCCAGGCAACATACTGGTGGTTTGAACTCGTCTTCTGACCCCTAAAGGTGTACTTTTTTCTGCTAAATATCACATTTTTGACAAATCAAAAAGAAGCTATTTTCTCTCTAGAGCTGAATTTCCATTCTCACTCTCAGCTCCTGAAAGCTTATTCTTACTTTTGAGTTTCCACATTCTCCGTCTCCTGGACTGTCTGCGGATTCCTACTCCAATTCTCCCATTTTCCTGCCCCTGCTTCTTCCACGGAGGCTTTAGAGCCCATGCTCCACATCTACCTATGCAAGATGTTCTTTTTCCACCCCAGAAAGTAAGATAACAACAACATCAATGAAAGTAAAAACATCACCTTTCATCTCAACATTAACCAGGCAGCTCACTAGCTCAACTCAATTGGCATATGCTGTGGTCTCAACTGTGGCCTCGAACTCAAGGACAAAGCAAAGATGGGTAGGGCAGTCCGTGACCCCAGGGAATGTATAACATAGTGGGCCAGGCAGAAGTGATACAACTAACTATAATGCAAGACTCCAGTAAGTAGTACCATCGAGGCACAAAAAGTAGAGTAAAAGGAACCCTTTCTAGCTGGGAGAAATGAGGGGAGGTTCTGTGGAGGTAGCTATGATCCTAAAGTCAGTGTCCTGGTCCTATCCTAACACATCAAGAACAACCTTCAAAGCATGATGTGTGAAATACATACTAATTTACAAGTCATGAACTTCCAAGGCCTTTTTCCTTGGGACCTCAAAATATTCACATCTCACAAGAGATGACAGAGTTTACTATTAATCTCATTTTATAGGTAAGTTGAAATCCTTACCTAACAAGTCACAAAAAGAACTGAAAAGCAAATTCAGCTCCTATCTACCAAAGGTTTTCAATGACTTTACAACTACAGGTTCCTAACTGTTCCAAAAAAACATGCTCTAATGGGGGAGCTACTTGAACAAAGAACAGGCAATTTGATGTATTATACAGAAAATCGCAGTGAAAATACCAAACAGCTTTAACTGTATTTAAAACAATTTTCTAGGTACTCTTTGAACATCTTCTCTAAACTATCACCGTGAGTACTGGGCAAGAACAAAACCATGATACAAGATACACCAGATACTTTTCATAAGAGTAACCTCCTCTGAATCTTTCTTGACACATTCACTTCACTCCAACTAGGAAAAAAAACCACGCACTTTCTCTCAGTATACCCACTACAACCTGCCTGATTTTGACTCCTAGCTCTGCTGTCATGAGCATGTAGCTCTGAGTCGTTTAATCTCTGTCCCTCCATAACCCTCCTCTGCATTAAAATAACAGTACTTACCTCATTGGTGGTTGGGAAGATCAAACAAAGTAATACACATAAACTGTTTGGAACACTGCCAGACACCTAGAGAGCATTTAATAGGTCGTCATTGGGTGTGGTGGTGAGGATTACACAAGATAATGCAGGAAAAAGTATTTAGCATTTAGCAAGTGCTCAACCAATGATGGTTCTATCACCTGTCTGCATCCCTGAAGAACTTTGGCCCCTCTGAATTTTTTATTTCTAGAGCCTAGCAAAACGCCAAGCACAGCGGCAGTGCTTATTAAAAGTTCAATGAATATGTGGCAGGTGTCAGTCCAGTCTGACACGTGAAGCCCATCGGCAGCTCCTGGTCAGCCTTGCTCGCGCCTGGCATTTAAGAAGGCGTGCAGACTGCAATGACAGGGCAGTGCCTCCACACACCATCGGATTGTGCGTGGGGCTACCATTTCAACCTTGGTTGAAAAGAACAAAATGCAGGCCAAGGCAGGCTGGTAGAAGTGGAAGGGATGTGGAGGTGGCGACCCGGGGTTTGCAGGCAGCGCAAGAGGAGCTGAAGGGGCAGGTGAGGTGTCGGCGTGGAAGACAAAGGGAAGAACGGCGAGGGGAGAGACTAGCGAGCTGCCGGGGACGAAGAGGAGGACCCGGCGGGGCGGGGCCAGGCGCGAGGCGGGGGAACAAAGAGCCGCCTCGCGGGCCGCGGGGTCCGGGAGGCCGGCAGGAGGGTCAGGGAGAAGGCTGGCCCGGGAAGGAGGGCGCCGGGAAGACAGGGCGGGGCGCGGCCAAGAGCGGGAGGGGCGGCGGGGTCCAGGGGCGAAGGTTGGGCGTGGATGGGGTGCGCCCAGGGAGGGGAAGGGGTGAGGGTGTCAGGGTTCGCCCAGAGAGAGGGAGGATCGGCGGGGTAGGGTGGGCCCAGGAAAGGGGAGGAGTGGCGGGGTGGGGTGTGCCCCAGAGGAGGGGGCGGGGTGCGGCCCGGGGGCGGGGAGGTCCGGTCTGGCTACAGCGATTTTATGCACCTAATCAGGCCCCTGAGCTGAGCGCCTTCGCCGAGCCGCTCTCCGAGGCCCAGGAAAGCCCGCAGCCTCCAAGGGTACAGCAGGAGGAATGTCCCCTCCTCTCCCCTCCCTTCCAGACCTCGCAGCATAGTCATAGTTGCAAGATGAGCAATAAGGAGACAGCCACCCTGACAGTAATGCCTGTGGCTCCCGGGGCTGAGCAGTACGGGGGCTCCCCAGTGGCTCTTGACTGCCCTCGTGTATCTTGTTCCTTTCCATCTGCACTGGGGCTGGTGGCCTTGGGAAAACAAAAGCAGTTCCTGCACGGTCATCCAGAGCTTAAAACTGGGTGGTGGTTTTAATAAAAAGTTACCTCTAGTTTCACACCAAGTGAGATGCCAGTTTAGAAGAAATCTGAACTACATCCAGAAAAAAAATGTTCTTCTGGGTGAGGAAGAAAAAAAGTTCTTTCCAGAAAAAAGTTTGGAAATCTTGGCTTCAAAGACTGCTGTTATCAATATCAAAATATCAGTTCATGGAAATGAAACTATAAACAAAAACTATCACCATTTCTTGAACAGCCACTCTGTGCTCCTGGTGTACATCCTCGCACCTTGTCTTCACAATCCATTCAAACATCTGATCAGCGTCTCAATCAGATAGGCATAGCGCTACACTGAGGGCTTTGTAAAACGGTTGGAGAGAGGTCCCAAGCCTCACAGAACTTGCCATCCACCTCAAAGTAGGTACAATTTGCAAAGGAGGGGATTTACAATGGGTATGTTGCCCATGAGTATCTCCAGGTCAGTATATCTTTCCATTATGCCATAGTGGAAGATATATTTATTTATATCTTCCTAAAAATAGTAGAATTTCAGTCTTAACATCTGTTTCTACCCCCTTGCTTAGGAAAGCAAAATGAAACCAAGCAGAGGTACCTATATACAAAATGAAAGAATTAAACCCAACAGGTAAATCCAACTAATGGAAAACTGACGATAGAATTCTGGTACACCCAAAAGAGAAAGGTTGAGACTTGCTAGAAAAGTCATTAAGTCAAAGACCGTGTTCCTCAAGAAACAGTTCTAATGTATGCCATTAAGTTCCAGTGATTAAATGTGTCACATTTAAGTAAAAAAAGTGTCTTCTCCTTTTAAGACATTTTAGCAGCTGGGTGCGATGGCTCATGCCTGTAATCCCAGCACTTTGGGAAGACAAGCCAGGTGGGATGGTTTGAGCTCAGGAGTTTGAGATTAGCCTGGGCAACATGGCAAAACCCCATGTCTACAAAAAAAAACACAAAAATTAGCCAGGCATGGTAGCACACACCAGTAGTCCTAGCTACTTGGGAGCCTGAGGTGGGAGGATCGCTAGAGCCCAGGAGGTAGGGGTTACAGTGAGCTATGATCGCACCACTGAACTCCAGCCTTGGTGACAGAGACCCTGTCTCAAAAAAATAAAAAAAATAAAAAATAAAAAAATTTCACCTTTTCACGTGTATCTCCATTGTGCCCATCAGGGTTACCTTTATGTTAGAAGAGGTCAGTGCTTGTCCTACATTTCCAAAGTAGGCAGAACAACAAGAGCTATTATATAAGGACTATCCCCAACCTCTTCACTTACAAAAGAAAGGGCAACAGCGTCACAGGTCATTATGCTGATGGCTAGCAAGGCCTGGAATTGAGCCCAAAACAATGAACTCCCCAATAGTATACTGGAAGTTTTACCCATTAGTCTAACAAACCCCTGGCTTATTCACATTTAATTCTCTAAAGAAGCTCTACAAAATATAAACAATTGGAACCTACATTTATGTATATATGGGGGGATTCATCAGTAAAAACACTTCTAACTGTATGCCTCAAATTGTTTAACATGAGTTAAACAAAACTTTTTCATCCTTCTAACAAAACTCTTCAGGTCTACCCACCATGCTACACAGTGACACATCTGAAAATGTTGACTGAAAAAGTAATCTAGCAAGTACTCTCTTTATTCACATGTAAGAATTCATCTTAAAAATATGAAATCATACTTTGTATGAACAAAGATGATTTCTAAAAGGCATCACTTAGTATCTTGGCTCTGGAAATTTTTGGAGTGTTTTTTTTTTTTTTGCTTTCCCACATAAATATATTCTGTATTTTCTCTAAAGTAAACCAGTGCTTTGACAGATTTTAAGATTTTTCCCCTTAACTAAAAGCATTATTCAATTTCAATGTCCTTGGAGTGTTTTATCTGGGGATTAGACAACTGTACCAAAACACAGCTGTTCCAGTTTTTTCTCCTTTATTTTTCACATTAAAAAACTCCCACTATCAGGCAGTCCAATTAGTTACTCACTATCAAAAGCCGGCTTTGGTCTTTCATCTTCTGGAAAACTGGATCCAAGTGACAGGGTGTCATGGAAACTGTATCTTGGGTCATTTCCTGTTTCAATTGTTTAACCACAAAAAAAAGTTCGGCTCTATCAGATGGAAATTAATGAATACTTGCTGTTGCCTTTTGAAGAGCATGCAACTAAATAAAAAAGTAATTATCCATTTTGACCAAGTTTTTCCAGCAACACCAGGGAATACAGGGAGATCAATGCACCCAAAATAGGAAAAGAAAAATACTTTGATGCAATGAACCAAAGCTTTTTTCCGTTCAGTTTCCATAATACAGTGGTCAGTTTTAAGGCTGCCACTTGGGTTTGGGAAATGTAACCACAGGTTAAGTGGTTTTTTTTTTTTTTTTTTTTTTTTTTGAGACGGAGTCTGGCTCTGTCACCCAGGCTGGAGTGCAGTGGCCGGATCTCTGCTCACCGCAAGCTCCGCCTCCTGGGTTCACGCCATTCTCCTGCCTCAGCCTCCGGAGTAGCTGGGACTACAGGCGCCCGCCACCTCGCCCGGCTAGTTTTTTGTACTTTTTAGTAGAGACGGGGTTTCACCGTGTTAGCCAGGATGGTCTCGATCTCCTGACCTCGTGATCCGCCCGTCTCGGCCTCCCAAAGTGCTGGGATTACAGGCTTGAGCCAGTAAGTGGTTTTAATTGCAGTTAACTTTATTCATACTCTTCTACTTACCACAAATTTTCAACCACTGCTCACCTACTTCACCTAAATTTCGACATTAATTAGACAGAGTTGGTATTTTCCTTTTTAACCTGAAATTCCCCCAGCATAAGAGAATGTGCAATAGAAACAAAAATTGTAAACTAAAAATATTTTATGCTGTACCTATTATCTGAAAACAGCACACATGCATATGCGCACACACACACACATACATGCATGCACACACACATATACACACACACACACAGAAGGACAAGTAGAGTTTAAAGCCTACAAGCAATACCAGGCAGGCACATGTGTTTTTTAGGAAATGAAGTCCTGGCTGGAATTCAGTAATAATGAGCCCCTTAGTGATCTAATGTACACCAGTGTACATTATGGATGGAAACAAGAGTGCCAGACAGGACAATGGGGAACTCAAACAGTGTTTAATATGTTTCAGCTCTGTCTAAATAACTGTTGGCAAAAAATGTGGAAGCAATACAACAAATCAATTTTAGGGCTCAGGAGGATTTGCTCAAATAAGACAGCTATGAAGTGTACATTACAGGATAAGTTCACAGCTCCATTGTGGGAAAGGCATCTACTTCCAATATTTTCTGTCCTGTTTAAGTTGTTATATGTCTTCTCTATTCAAAACAAGGAACAATCTCTGTTGCTTCTTTTCCTTAGCCTTTGAAAACAACAACAACTGGGAAAACATCCAAAAACAATTAACCTTAAATATTATGTAAAGTAAAGTCTTCTATCATATCCAACTTGCTGTTGGGGAATTTTTTTTTTTTTAATTGTACTTTAAGTTCTAGGGTACATGTGCACAACGTGCAGGTTTGTTACATATGTATACACGTGCCATGTTGGTGTGCTGCACCCATTAACTCGTCATTTACATTAGGTATATCTCCTAATGCTATCCCTCCCCCCTCCCCCAACCTCACAGGGAACATCACACACGGGGCCTGTTGGGGAATTTCTATCGAGAAGAAAGTGAAGGGGGAAAAAAGAACACCTTTCAGTAATGACACCTGAGTTCTAGACCTTTTACCTATCATTTAGTTACTCTGTTTATTTAATAGGTGCCAGCAAAGAGGCATCTAGGCCAGGCTTAAATCTATACATAAGCCCCTAAAAGATCAACTGTGTTGTATTCAAAGTGAGATGGAGCTGATGATTTTCAAGTGGAAGTCACTTCCATTTCTTTTTCATCAGCCTTGGAAGAAAGTGGAATAGCCATCCTTCTACACCTTGCAGGGAGAAAGTCCCTAATTTGGGAGAAAGGTACTGGTAAGTAATATTTCCAGGTGTTTGTATTACACTTACTATGGTTTGGTATTCTTGTGCACAAAAACACCAGAAGTCGAAGTAATTTCACCAGAAGCAGTTTTTGCCAGAAGTAGATGTAATTTCTAGAAACTGTTCAGATAGTATTTTCTTACAGAAAAAGTAGTTAAACTATGAAATTAACTGCTGAAGGCATCAACACAAAAAGGCATAAATCAGTTCAAAGAGGTGAACGTAGACTAAAATAAATCCAAGAATACAGCTGCCATTCTGACTGGAAGGCCTCTGGTCATGATGAGTGAAGTTGGTTTTATCCCAAGAGAAATGATACATAAAATAAAGATAGAGCTGGTAGAGCGAGAGGTTGTGAACTCCAAGAGAGGCAAGAAATACAGTCAGTGCATCAAAATCACTTTATTATTCTGGCTATAACTATTTTTCTTTTCACTTATTTCCTAGAAAATATAAGGGTAGTAAGTTTGTTGCACTTTCCTCTTAATTTCTTCTTTATTTATTAAAATGCAGGAGGAAGGAATAGAGAATCTTTATTTGCAAGAAGTAGCTTAATTATATAAGAATTATAATAAACTCTTACTATCTGCATAGCAATAAGTTAAAACAGGTTAATTTTCTCTCTCTCTCTCTTTTTTTTTTTTTTTTTAGACAGAGTCTCCCTCTGTCACCCAGCTGGAGTGCAATGGCGTAATCCCGGCTCACTGCGACCTCCGCCTCATAGATTCAAGCAATTCTCCTGCCTCAGCCTCCCAAGTAGCTGGGATTATAGGCACTCACCACCAGGCTTAGCTACTTTTTTGTATTTTTAGTAGAGACAGGGTTTCATCATGTTAGCCATCTGGTCTCGAACTCTTGACCTCAGGTGATCCACCCGTTTTGGCCTCTCAAAGTGCTGGGATTACAGGCGTGAGCCACAGCGCCTGGCCTCTTTTTTTCTTTTCTTTTCTTTTTTTTTTTTTTTTTTTTTTTTTAAGAGAAAAGGTCTTGCTGTGTTGCCCAAACTGGTCTCAAACTCTTGGCTTTAAGGGATCCTCCCGCCTTGACTTCTCGAAGTGCTGGGATTACAGACATGAGCCACTGAGCCTGGCTGCAGTAGGTTAATTCTTATAATTTGTGTATGAACTTCAATACTGGATTTTATGAAAGTTCTATTCTGGGTTTCATTTGTTTTGTTTGCAAGCCCAATCAAGGATACTACTTAGAACATAGATATTTATCAGGCATGTAAGAAATGGGAAAGTTCTTCTTCAAAGATTATAAAAAGGTATTCTTTTTTTGCGACACCAAAAACTTCATTCCCAACAGGCACATATGTTGAAGACACAAGGCCAAACACTACTGGCCAATGAAAAGCATACCACTGTGAAACAGATATGTGTACGCTGCCTACTGGAATTCTCAAGTGCTCTCCCATAGACTCCAGCCCTCTTGCAGGTAGGTGGAGTCATGTGACCAGTCATGGCCAATGGGCTGATCAGAAGTAACCTGTGTCATTACCCAGCCAAAGCCTACACGAATGAGGGTGAGCTCTTCATGCCTCTCTTGCCCTCTTGAGGCAAAGCTGAAAGTCACAGTTTGAGATGTTAACATCTCAAGATAGAAGAAGGCCACATCAATTCTTAGAAGACACATTAAACAGAAAGATGTGTAGAATCACTGAGATAATAAGGATTCGTTTGTTACCACAGCCTATCCTCAGCCAGGTGTTCTTAGCTTCTTCTGTTTCACACGGCTCAGGGACAGGGCAGTGAAGTATGAGAATCTCCAAGAATCATATGTTTAAATGCATAAAACACACAAGATTGTAAAGAACACCCGCTATAATTTTTTAAAGCTGTAACATAGTAATATGTGCTTCTTTATTAATATATTAACAACATCTCTAACGATGGGTCTAACAACTACTGTAATTTCAAAGTAGTGAAGATTATGCCATTTCAAGTTATCTGTAGAAATCTACAATTATATATGAAATATTTGTTTCTGTGATAAAGTTCTCCATGTGCTGCTAATACTGTTAGGATCTGTTGTCTACAATGTCATGGAAAGAAATGATTGATTTTAGTTAGAGGTTTGTGTTGTAATTTTTTTCCTCATCAAGTTCCTGGACTCCTTGAATTCTGTGGAGCCCAGAATAAGAACCTCTGACTTTTACCATCTCCTAATACAATCATACTCTAACTTATCAGGCAAAAGTTCTACTGAACTCTCTAGGGTTGCATGTTTTGCAATGTGTGTGGCAGATTCCATTCTGGCCTGTCTTCTGCCACTGAGTTTCAGTCACTGATTCTGTGTACCTGCAAACAGTTTTGAATATGACTGCAATGAACTAAGGAAGAATATTGTTCCAGTTGCTAGAATCCAATTTTATGGAGGCTTAGGTGCCTTTAAGGCAATGGTCAAGAAAACTGATAAGAATCAGCCCATAAGGGGCTGGTCAAGTCCTCTAACATGATAAACATCATCCAGTCTGGTAAAAACAACCAACAGTTGTACAAAATGCTGCTGGTAAAACACTGTTTCCAGAGGCTTGTCATGACTTCAAGAAACATCAAGACACCTGGAGATTGCTGATACAAGATGCTGGAGCTGCTGTATCAGAATGCTGTCCAGTTCGCAGCTGGTCAGCACTACTTCAAGAATGTATACCCCAAACTAACAGGGAAATCAGTTCTATTTAATAAATCTAGGAAAGCTGGCTACAGCAAGGCTGAAATAATTCATACTTTAGATGTTTCTCCATTCTGCAAGTTGCAAAGAGAGAAATGATCAATGTACTTTAAGCACACGATTATTGCACTTTCTTTCTGGTTATTTCTCCAGGGGAAACCGCCAAATTAGCCCAGCAAGGTAGCAGACAGCAAGAATAGGAGACAGAGTAGACAACTGAGTTGTAGATGTCAGTCCTGATAGGGAGACAGGAGATCAGAATATCAAGAAGTATTTGAAATTAAGACTCTGCATGCAAAACTTGAAAACCAAGAAGTTGGGGCCTGAGACTCAATCTTGTTTCACATTTCAAATACTGAGAGATGCTATAGTGTGGTAGAAGAGCCACTGGATCAAGGAAACTGAGCTTTTCATCTAGGCCCCATCACCAGTTATTTCAGCAAACATAGGCAAGAAGCCACATTGCTCTGAGCTTCAGATTCCCCGTCTATAAGGAAATTAGCCTTGAAGGCACCTCCCCGCACAAAAGTAAAGATTCAGTAAACTTTAAAAATCTCAGAAATAACGATGATACAAGGAATATAATCCAATACAGTTTCAAACTTAGAAAACAGAGTATTTCAGTTTTGAATAGTGAAAAAATAAAGAAGAGAAATAAGTAGTTCTCATGTGCTGAACCAGGCACTGTATTTGGTACTGTACATGAGTGATTTTACAAGTTGCATGAGTTAGCATCTATATGCTGTTGTGAGTCCCCTGCGCCTTCTCTCTGGTAGCTCTCTCTGAGCTTTGGTGAACCTCTTGCTTAATTGTCTGTTAACTCCATGAAGATATGCCACACTGTTTTGTTTTGGGGACAGAGTCTTGCTCTGTCACCCAGACTGGAGTACAGTGGCACGATCTCAGCTCACTGTAACCTCCGCCTCCTGGGTTCAAGGACTCTCCTGTCTCAGCCTCCTGAGTAGCTGGGATTACAGACAGGCACCACCACGCCCAGCTAATTTTTGGTATTTTTAGCACAGACAGGGTTTTGTCATGTTGGCCAGGCTGGTCTTGAACTCCTGACCTCAGGTTTTCCCGCCCACCTCGGCCTCCCAAAGTCCTGGGATTACAGGTATAAGCCACCACACCCAGCCTGCCACAGTTTTGTTTGGGGTATAATACCCCACTGTTGGAAGACTATGGAAAGGTTTTCCGGAGAAAGGAGGAATGCCCAAAGGCCTGTCAAAGGGCTTGGGATCTAGTCTGTGCTCACTCTTGGCCCCTGATAAACTCCCTCTGCCCCTTTTTGATATGCTGATGTGTCCTGTTGTTATTTTGATTATACTGCCCTCAGAGGCTGACTCATTTACCAGGAGAACAAGTCAGGGTTTAATGCCTGCTGATTCCTGGCTCTCTCCGGGGTGTTTTTTTTTTTTTTTTTCCTGAACTATATGACTCCAAATAGCCACAGTTCTCATAACCATCACATTAATTTCAACAGGTCTTGAAATCTCCTTATTCTTCCTGGTTAAGGGGCTCCTCCATCCTTCCCTACTTTCCTTGCCAACCATTGCTGGCTATAATTAATTGAAAGTGAAATTTCAAAACTAGGAAGGACCTTCTTGATTTCCCCCAGCCCACAAGCACAGTAAGCAGATGCAGGACCTGCGTCCTTTTCTTTATCAACCCTAAAGCCTCCCAAGGCAGGATGGAAGCACAGAGTAGGGACTAAAAAAAATGTTAACCGAGTGAGTGGATAATCAAAGGATGACCACTGCAAATCAAAACTCTGTAGCATCCTTGGCAGAAAGAAAAAAGCTCTGCCTTCATTTTAGTGTTAGAGGCACTATAAAATTACAGACTATGTCTTTTTCTCACTCTCTTTTTACTGCAAAGCTAATAATCAGTAGCCAATGGGCTAATTCCTCAGCATTTTTTGAAGAAAAAGTAAACATGATTTTTTCTTTTTTAAGGACTAAATTCCCACCCTGCTTTGAAACATAAATCTGAAGACCCCTCGGGTTAAAAATGACAGCTAGACTCCTTTAATCTTGAAAATGTTCTCTCCATGGAAACCTTAAGGACAGGAAACCACTTAGGCAAAGCTTTCTCTTTTCTTTCTTTCTTTCTTTCTTTTTTTTTTTTTTTTGTGACAACTTCTAAGGAAAATCTAGGTTTTGAGGAAATTGGGCTTCCATGCGCAAGTGTCCTGTAGGAAGGTAGTCCATGTCATGTGACTTCACTGACCCATAAATCGACCCATAAATAAAGCTTTCCCCGTTTGGCTCAGCTGGAAGAGATTTTACTCACTTCACCTCTCTAACAGATTCTTATTCTCAATTCCCAGTGCACCGTCTCTACTATTAAGTTTCATGTTAGGTAGAACACACTCTAGTTTCACCCAAAGGCTGTGAAGTTTGCAAGCTGTAAGTTTCAAGTAGGATAAGAACCTCAAGTGGGATGCCATTGGCTACAAGACTGGAAAAATTTGAGTCAGCTAATAATCCTAGAAAAACTAGACTGGGAAGGTTGTTTAGCAGATTACAGGAGGAAACTAGCACAGAGAGGCTAAGTGATTACCTCAAGGCTTCATCATCTTTATGGCCAGATGTAGAATAATTTTTCCTGCCTCAAAGATGGCTAGATTTTTCTTGACACTCTAGCATATCTCCTCTTAAATATTCTAAGTTGGCTGAGCTTAAATACTACAACAACTACTAGTAACAATAAGCTAAAAAGTAATCAAAATATTTTCAGTAAGACTGAGGTGGGGCAATTTTGCATAATCCCACATCCTTTATAGAATCTTGAGCCTATTACCAGAAGTGAAATACACCACACATTTCAAAGGATAGGCCTGAATGTAGTTCAAAGCAGCACTAAACATACATCAAGTCACTTTCACTACCACCCATGTTCTAGGATGCCCATTGTCTGGGACATGGGCCAGGCTGGCAAACAAATCATTATAAAATGCAAAGGTATTAAGTGCCCTCTTGCCTTTGGCAGTACATTCAAAGCTAGGCAAATATATTATAATACAACTAAAATATAGCTACCAAGGTCCCAGCCAACAAAGGAGAAAAGTTCATACACGTTCTTTTTTTCTTTTAATGGATTAGATATTCCAACTTTTGTTGTATTTCTTTGTGAAAGACAAGCTTGGGAAGAAATGGGAAAAGCAGGA
Organism: Chlorocebus sabaeus; assembly: GCF_047675955.1. Classification (NCBI taxonomy): domain Eukaryota; kingdom Metazoa; phylum Chordata; class Mammalia; order Primates; family Cercopithecidae; genus Chlorocebus; species Chlorocebus sabaeus. Next base: position 72,421,598 of record NC_132923.1, read on the forward strand.
GACACCGTCATAGCTTGAAGAAAAAGAAGAAACAAAAGTAGGCTTAGATGAAGAAATTTGAGGACTTTGGTGCTAGGGCCCTTTGAAAACTCATTATAGCAACTCAGGTTCAAAAAGGGTCAAAAAAAAAAAAGGTAATTCTCTTAGCTCAGAGTCAAATAAGAAGCACTGTATTGACTCTCTTTCTGTCCATGTGTATCTATCATTCCATCTCTCTCCCTATCAAGAACTGAGGGCAAAAAGTCCATCTGCCAACTTCAATCCAGGCAGACAGACCAAGTACATTGGGGACACACCCTTTTGTGTGGCCATTCACACTTGGAAGATAAGGGAGAACTTAGTCTTTCAAGTACATATGAAGAGATGGTAGCCATTTTATTTCAACAGAGAAGGTAAAAAAAGAAATAAACTAAGATTATATAGGAGAGCTTCTCCTAACACATAAGGAAGGAATTCCAGAATATAGCATAGACACTGTATACTGTAATAAACTTAGCTAAGGCTGGAATTTAGCATTCTATCCTCGGGTTTTCTTTCCTTTTCTCTTTTCCTTCCTCTAATAATGATGACAATAATACTTTACATTTGCATTCATTTCCAGTTTTCAAGTTACTTCTACATACATTCATATATTCCATTCTCCCTAAGCAGGGGAGGGGAGGTTGGTTTCCAATACATGCCTACTTGGAACAGAGGACTGATCTAAACAAATGTATTTTCAACCACTGGATCTGTAAAGTATTTCCTGTTGACTGCGCTGTAACTAATACCAGTTCCTCTCATAAGCCATGCCCGTATTCTCCAGAGCGCCCCCACACAAAGAGCCCACTACACAAAGAAACAAGATTTATGCAGATAGCAAATATTATGGGGCTCACTAAACACTGAATCAATTAATGTTATAATCCTAAGTGCTCAAGCAGAAGCTGACATGGTTTGAATCCCACATCTATCACTTTGTGGCTTTCACATCTTAGATAAGTCATTTCTCTTTCTGAAGTTAGTAGCTATTTGCATTAGAAATAGAACTCTAACCCTTAGCATAATGCCTGGCACATAAAAAAACACTCAAAAATGTGAGCACTATTTTAAGTCCTACTTACCAATAAATTGTGGTCCTTAGGAGATTTTCCCCCCTTTCCTAGCAATTTAAGCAACCATATCCTGTCAATTTAAGCAATAAAGAATTCCACTAGCCTTGTGGTTTCACTGGTAGGTAATAGGTAGCAAATAAAAGCAGCTACTACATGGCTAAATTCTAGATTGGAGCTTCCAAATCAAACTAAACAAAGAGAAATGTAAATTCTTTGTCGTGAGAACCATCCCAAAGCTTTGGGATGTTGTTGGGGAGCTCGAGAATTCCTATCCTATGTAAATAAATCTCGTCTGTGACCACTGCCAGAGATATGTCACTAATACAGCTTGACTTGTCCACATTTACCAGTGCAGAGATTTCTTTCAAATTAAGAGAAAACAAGGAAGAGAAGATAGTTAGAAAAGATGAGAAAATTTCATGTGTCTTACCAGGCAAAGCCAGAGCCACAGTCCCACTTTACAAGCCCCTACCTGGTCTAAAAGAAAAGTTATTTAAAGCATTAACTAAGAGGATAAGAAGCCACCATTGTTGTGGGCTTAAAGTGATCCACTTTCACTAGGGCTCAGAGTAGTGGGGCCCTCATTGCAAATGCAAAGTCCCCAGCTGGGGGTAAGAAGAACAGAAAATGTTAAGATGCTCAGCTCTTGAAGTGCCAATACCCTGGTCTCCACATTCCAACGCTGGCCGCCTCCTCCCTCGTCCCACCGCTCCCTCCCATTATTCTGGAGCAGGTCCTTCCCAGCTCTGCCATTCGGTGTCAGAGAGACTTGGGAAGCGCCCCAGGAACTGCTGAGATGGAGAAATACACAAAGGCTCCCTTCCACAAAGCATTCTTTCACACAGGCAGCCGTGTCTATTAAATAGGTCCTCTTAATGTGCATACACTTCTATAAGGAGATTATGAGAACCACGAGTTCACTAAATCAGCCCCACAAAATGTGTGTAAATCCACTGCAGGGAGGAGAAAAGGTGTGTGTGGCAGGGAGGAGGGAGGATTTAAAATTAGTGGCAGGGGGCCTCCACTCTTCTTGGTAATTCCCTGGGGAAAAGAAGGTGTAGACAAAACTGTCCAGTGAGGCTCCCACAACCCCTGGGTTGAGCCATTTGGTATCTGCACAATTCCTTTCCTCCACTTGCATTCTCATATTGTCCAGCTATGGGCCATAACCCTTGCAAAAATATTTCTTCCTCTAAGTCATAAGAAGAGAGGTGTAACAGTTCCCCGTGTGGTAATATGCACCTTGCACACTGTCTCCCAAATCTTTAGAAATAGGAAGCACAAAATGTAACAAGTAATTTTCCAATAAAATGTGCAATGCATTTTCTCAAAATAGATAAGTGAAGTGCTCGACTATATATTTATTAAGCCTCTCATGGGTCATCACACTGGCTTCATGAATGATTCAGTTCTTCACCTCATTATTTCTTCATGATCACCTCCTTCTAGAGAAGAATTAAAGTTACACAAAAAGCAAGTTTACCCATAGTATTAAATGGAATGTCCTTTTATTTACCTAGCTATCCATAAAACAAAAAATCTTTCACTCAAAAAGTATTTCCAAACACTTATAAGATATGCAAATGACTTTCCAGTTCACAAAGGGATTTTAGAGACATTTCATTCGCTGTGATGACAGCTCTGTGACACAGATATTAACAACTCCTGTGTTACAAGTCAGGAAAGAGACCCAGAGAGATTAAGTGGAGCCCGAAGTCTTTCCTTCCAAATTCATTCATTCATTCCTTCAGCACTTACTGAGGGCTTAGTCTTGGCCTGGGCACTATTGAAGGTATGGATTCAGGGAAAGCAGATGTAGTCTCTACTGCTAAGTATCTCACAAGGGCAACCCAAGCTTAGGTGTAAGAAAACAAGCATCTTTCTAGAGAAGGCTATGTCAGAGCTGAATTTTCAAGGATAAATTCCCTGTTCTCTTCACATCAACATGTCCTCCACGACTTGCCAGTATTAAACTAGGCTAAGAAAAAATGGATCTGATAATCACCTTTGTGCCAGAAGACAAATAACTGGACAGGAAGCCCAGGCAGTTCCAGTGGCAGTGCTGTCTTTCATACTAACGTTAACTCTAACGATAAGCGGAGTAACGGCACAGCGCTGTTGGGCACCTGGAGCTTATTGTTTCCGTGTGGCATATGATGAAGTGTCAGAACAGGGAGGAGTATATCTCCAAGAAGGAATGTGATGAGCAGGAAAACTCATCCTGTGAGATTGGCCTGGAGAGATCTGAAGCCAGGAGCCATTTGGTCTTGTCCAGTGGCATTAATGTACCCACAGACAAAGGCCAAAGGGGACATGGACGCCAGGGCTGCTGGTCAACGGTTTGTTTTAAGAAAACAATAGGGGGACCCAACTCCATGCTATCAGAATAAAGGTCATCCTTCCCCGTATTTTTCTCAAGTTATACAAGTGCCCTTATTCTTCAAGCAATAAAGAATTCCACTAGCCTTTTGCTAAGGATAAAACATCTCCCAAATATAGGTTGTTTAAATTGCAGATAAAGAATAGTTTCTTCAACTGTCTTCTTTTTTCCAACTGAATAATGCTACCTAGATGAAAACAATGTTTTTCTTCACCTTTTATTCCAAATTCCTTTTTTTTTAAAAAAAAAAAAAGCTTTTAAAAAATTCATACAGAAATATTTTAAAATTCATACAGAAATATTGAGGGAAGTTCCAGTTTCAAACCATCTTTTGTCAAGAAAGAACACTAGTGAAAGATACTTTCAGGAAATCAAGTACAGTATATGACTTCAACACAGCAAAGCTAGTGTCTCACTGTTAATTTTTATTATTATTATTAATAATAATAAAGGCTGGATGCAGTGGCTCACACTTGTAATCCCAGTACTTTGGGACACTGAGGTAGGAGGACTGCTAGAGTCCAGGAGTCTGAGACTAGCCTGGGCAAGATAGTAAGACCCTGGCTCTACAAAAACCAAAATTTTTAATTAGTTGGACATGGTGGTGCCTGCCTGTAGTCCCAGCTATTCAGGAGGCTGAGGCAGGAGGATCACTTATGCATGAGAGACGGTCAAGGCTGCAGTGAGCCGAGCTGGGCAACAGAGGTGATACGGTTTGAATCTGTGTCCCCACCCAAATTTCATGTCAAATTGTAATTCCCATGTGTCAGGGGAGGGTCCTGGAGGGAGGTGACTGAATCATGGGGGTGGATTTCCCCCATGCTGGTCTTGTGATAGTGAGTTCTTGAGTTCCCACGAGATCTGATGGTATAAAAGTGTGGCACTTCCCCCCTTGCTCTTCTTTCTCTCTCCTGTCGCCACGTAAGGCATGCCATGCTTCTCCTTTGCCTTTCATCATGATTGTAAATTTCCTGAGGCCTCCCCAGCCATGCAGAACTGTGAGTCAATTAAACTGGTTTTCTTTATAAATTACCCAGTCTCAGGTAATTCTTTATAGCAGTGTAAAAACAGAGTAATACAGAGGGAGACCATTTCTTTAAAAAAAAAAAAAAAAAGGGAGAGGAAGCAGTCCTTGAAGAAAGGTACTTCTTTTCCCAGTGCTTTGGGTTAGTTACTATATAGAGGGACCTTGGCACTCATGGACTGCATGTTTATAGTTTGGACCATTTGAGAGCAACCCTTGCCCAAATTTAAGCAAGGTAACAAATTTTAGACATTGTTAGTATTACTGTCATATCATACTGGTCTCTAGACTTTAGGCAGATTAAATTATTTACTTTTTAAAAGTTATTTAAGCAAAGATTTTTCTACAGTTTTATCTTTTAATTTTTACACGAGAACCCCATAGGATGGGGTTTTTCTGCAAATTAAAGGGTAAGAATTTTCAGTCCATGTTTAAAGAGAGAAAATGTTGCTGCTCTGCACCTATGTTCCCACCAGCATTTGCTGACTTCCCTGAGAATAAAAGGTTATAACTGAAAAAGCATGATACGAAGTACTTTTATATAAATTGTTGCTTTTGGTCTTCACTACAACCCTTTGAGGTAGGGTAAAATCCCTATTTTACAAATCAAGAAATTGAGGCTTGCTGAAGCCAAGTCACTCTCCCTTTGCATGACTCCTTTGTGATTGTTCTTAAAAGGTGAGATATTTTTGAAACTCACTGAAGGGAGAACATGATGTTAGCAAAGCATTGCACCACCCACAAAGTACATTCTCTCCCCTCAGATGTCTGAAGGGTACACACATCTTCTGAGAAGATGGAAACTCATCAGTTTGAGGAGAAAATGCCAAGTTTAAAATGAGGCTTGTTAGAGAAGAAGCTATCACGTTTATTAAATTAGCTTTCTCTCCCAGCAAGTGTTTGATGTAAATGGCAAGGGTTCGAAGGTCAAACAGGAAGAAGTATGTGCTTTAATTTCTCCCCCCTAGAGGTGCATGAATGTTTTCTATTAACGAAAACCCTGTAGCCAACAAATCCTGGGCTTGGATCAAACAACCCTCCATCTTTTAAGTTATAACATCACAAGGAGACATTTCAAGAGGAAACCATGCCCAGTCAGACCTGCAGTACCAGAGAGAGGGCTGCTTCTGCCCTTTGGGAATTTGAAAAATATCTTCCTTTTTGCTGAAACTGCTTAGTGACAGACAAAAATATTCCCAAATAGTTATTCCTGATCAGTGGACAGGGTCATCATTGAAAGTGGGCAGGGGCTGAGGTAGAGCTATTTGTACCTCTGGCCAAGGGAATTAGGTACCTTTGCACCACTCCCTTTGGCTAAGGTAATTAGGAATGGACGCTCTGACATCCAGCTTGGTCCACTGGGGTATGTATAAGTTAGGTAATAATAGCCAATACTTACCTGTGCTTAGCATGGTATGCAATGCATAGTAAATGCTCAATAAATAGGAACTAATAATATTATAACACTTCCCCTTTTCCTCGTCCTTAATAACATCCTCCCCATCTATTATCCCCACACAACCAGGACCCTTCCTGGCTGCTCAAATCTAGAAGTGGGGAGTAGAGTACAAAATTCTGAAGACTTAGCATTACGTACCCTCACATGAAGAAAAAGCAAACACTTCCTGAGACCTCTGGCATCAGGCATTGTGCTAGATATTCTTACAAACCTCATCTCATTTAACCGTACAACAATGGTGGAAACAGCCCTGATTTTTACAGTAAGAAACCTGAGGTTCAGAAGGATAGCAAGAGAGCTTGGATTAAAATCCCATTTCTCCTAAACAGGCTTTTGTGAGTTGGCCTGAGAGTGGGGTCTGCTTCTATAACCCCTCTAGGTGAATGTTGTTCCAGACAACAGACTCTGAAATGAGCACTGAAAGCCAGACTCTTTGTAAACTGGGGATTGCTGGAACCGTCCATATCTCTCGCCTCCTTTGGGGAAGGTCTCTGCACTACTTAAAAATGGCTTTTAGTTTGGAGGACTCACTCCTCCTTCAAAAGCACATCCACAAAGCCTACAAAGGTAAGCATTCCTGGCAGGGCAGTCCTGGGAGATTGGAAAATGGAAAAAGTCTCAGGGCAACTGGCAGTTCAGTTATAAGAAGGAAATAAAAAACCAAGTTGAAGGTTTATAGAAAACACACAGAGGAAGAATGAAGCATAGTAATTGTTTACAGGCCACTCGTGGGCTGTCTAAAAATGCCATAAATAAGAAATATAGCTTGGGACAGACTAGCTTAAAAAGACTTAATCCCTCAAACACAGTCCTCCAGGGAACATGACCCATGGGCATCCATCAAGCAAAAATCTCCACCATTGCTTATGAACAATTTCCCATGATTTCCCGGAGCTGACCCTCATCCCCTGCTGTTCCCAGCCTGCTTACTAACTAATCCCCCAGTAGAATGTTCACTCCAGGAAAACAGGGCTGTATCTGGTTGACTTTTCTATCCTAGGTATCTACCAGAGTACCTGGCTAGTAACAGACTTTAAATATATGTTAAATAATTATTTAGTTTCTCATTCACTTAATTTTCCTGGTTAAATTGTTTCAACATGAGAATCATTTCTAATATTTTAAAGGTGTTCTACAGTGATGTGAATGCTTTGAGGGAAAAGACATTTATAGAATTCTAATGTGAAAATAAAAGTAAGAATAGCTCAATGTTTATCTACACAATTTTGATCTCAGTCTTGTAACTAAGAGAATCGTGTATAAAAGTCAAATTCTAATGAAATGGAAGATACCTGAATTCACTGGATAAGACATACAACTTGGCAGGTTGTATGCACAATGTGTACTGAAAGAAAGAATAATGGAGGAACATGTTGTTATGTTAGTAGACCTCCCACCTCTTCATTCAATGTCAGACATTTTGGGAAATAGTAGCACAATACTCTCACTTCAATGATTTATGAGCAAAAACACTAAATGAAAATTCAACAAGAAATTTACCAGGTTACCTGCAAGTCCTATACAAGCTTGATTTGCATCAAATAGAAGACAAACTTTTATGAGGAAAATAAACTCAAAAAGGATGTTTTTCATGCTTTACCTCCTTAATAATATTTTACTATGTCATAATGAGATTCTCTGTACAATGAATCCTCTATAACTGTCCAGAGTAGATTTTGTTTTGGTAACTACAAACCTCTCAAAAATCATTTATAAAGATCATATATTTTAGTTTCACTAACTAGATGAAATGATTGCAGGCTGTTTAAAAACCACATCCAAAAGTAGCAATTCTCTTTGTAACTTTTCTCAGTATCATCACAGAACAGACACAGCCAACCAGAAATTAGAGATGGACAAACAGAGATGGTCAAAGAACTGAAACTTACAAAACGCAAATCATAAAAGCATCTATCACCAGCTACTTAAAAACCCAGTTCTATCTATAAAACATATTATATTTTTAAGCTGTATCTGTAATAATATGTTTATAAAATGTAAATCCCACCAACATGGGCAATTCCAAACCACAATCACATCACCTTACAAAAAGTTGAAATTATATTCAAATATATAAAGTATTAGAATTGCCTTCTAAACCAATTGATTTGAATTCTCCTACTAACCAAATGAATTAAGCAGTTCCAAGCACTACTGTTGACGTAACACCACCATGCACTTCCTATGTTTCATGTCTGTCTTGAAATTAGGTATGGCAGGTGCTAAGTAGATAATCAGTTACATTTTTTTTTTTTCAAAAAAAGAGGAGGTCCAGCATAACCAAGACACTAGCCAAAATGATCAAAATCATTCCCTGTATTCTACTGCCAGTGGAATGGTAACAGCGATAATTGTAGTAAATATTGGTGTCACCTCTCTGCTATCCAAATCACTGTATTGTGTAGGTCATAAAATGTGAGTAGAATCAACCCACTTCTAGGAGGTTTAGGCTGCAGGAGTAGGTCCTGACTGGCATAAACTAATGTAATCCCATTCTCTTGTATTCCACTAAGGTCCAGTCAGAGTGAGCCCAAGCCATCCTTCAAAGCCTAGGGGGAGAAAGATGCCCTCTTCTCCTGAAGAGTGTCCTGTACCTCTGGGAAGCCTAGCATCACTGCACTCATTTTACTACAGGCAAAACCAGCCTGAGGATAAACTGACAGCCAGCGGGTGATACAGCCAAGAGAGTGAGAGAAAGAAATGGAACCAGCCAGAGGGATCCTTCTAAGCAAAAGCCAACTCCCTTGTTCTTGTGCCTAAAACCCTCCAGTGGCTTCCCATTTCAGCCAGAACAAAATCCAAACTTGTTCTCCACAGTGATCCTATCCTCACTCATCTTCCTTTATTCCCAATTTTCTTCAGCGCCTTCGTTCAGCCCTTCACACACACTGATCTCCTTCCCTCCACAGGTCTCTGTATGCTTTATTCCTTACAACAGGTCCTCCCAGGCTGCTGCCAATCATCATTCATGCCTCCATTCAAATATCAGCACCCCCAAGAGGCCTTCTTTGAACTCCATGTTAACCTACTTTATGTCCTTCACAGAACTGGTCAGGGTTCAACATTACCTGTACTTAGCGTTTACATGTTTAAATATTTATCTCCCTCTTATAAGAATGTAAGCTCCTCAAAGGCAGGGACTCTGTTCTATCCATCAGTGTACTCCCAGCTCCCAAAGCTGTGCTTGTGCATAACAGAAGTTCAATCTACAGTTTCTTACAGATTGACTGACTGACTAAGCCCAAGATTCTACACGGGCCACATTGACCCAAAAATCCTAAATAATGCTTTGTTTTTAGCTGCAAACAAGAACTGCAAAACTCACAGCTCTCTTGAAGATTTTTATATACCCTGGATTACACTTTATTATTTCTAATCCTGGATGTCATTATTATTTAAACAATAAAAGCAAATTTCCTTTGAGAACAGTGTCATTTGAAAGAAAACTAATTCGTAGTAGCAGAATTCGGCCCTCATCCAGAACATAAAAAGCATGTCGGAATACATACATGTGAGCGCGCACACGCTCTCTCAAAACTCGACAATAAATTAATATATGAAAACTTTTTTGGGTTATGGAAATGTTATAAAACCAGATAGCGGTGCTCACTGCATAATGCGACAAATTTAATAAAAATCATTAAATTATTTAAAAATCAATAATAAACAGCCCAATTTAAAATTAGCAAAGGTTTTGATATTTCATCAGAAAAGATACACTAATGGCAAATAGGCACATGAAAAAATGCTCCGCATCATTGTTCATTAGAGAAATATTCACTAAAACCACAATGAGATACCACTTCATACATTTTATAATGACTAATATTAAAATAACAGATTCTACTAAGTTGTGGTGAGGCTGTGGAGCAACCAGGACTTTCATACATTGCTGGTGGGAAAACAAAGTAATACAGCCCCTTTGGAAAACAGACTGGCAGTTTCTTATAAAGTTTAACATACACTTAACATATGGCATAGTAATTCCACCCCTAGAAATATGAAAACATATATTCAACCCAAAACCACTACTAAACCCTGAATGTTTAATAGTAGATTTGAAACATCAAAAAACTCCCAGCCTGGGCAATATGGTGAAATCCTATCTCTACAAAAAATAAAAAATTAGCCGGGCATGATGGTGCATGCCTCTGGTCGCAGCTACTCAAGAGGCTGAGATGGGAGGATCATTTGAGCCCAGGAGGTGGAGGCTACAGTGAGCTGTGATCATGCCACTGCACTCCAGCCTGGGTGACAGAGCAAGACCCTGTCTCAAAGCAAAACAAAACAAAAAACTACCAAAAACTCAAATGTTCTTTAATTGGTGAATGGATAAGCAAACTGTGGCATATCTGTATAATAGAATGGTACTCAGCAATAAAAAGGAATTAACTATTGATACATACAACAGGGATGAATCTCAAATGCACTGTGTTAAATGAAAGATGCCAGACTCAAAATGCATATCATAATGTTTCCGTTTATCCTTTTCTGGAAAAGGCAAAACTATAGATATGGAGTATATATCGATGATTTCCAGGAGTTTCAGGTGGGGAAAGGACTGACTATAAAGGTGCAGCATCAGATAATTTTGGGGAGCGGTGTTACTGTTGTACATCTTGACTGTGGTGTTGGTTACATGACTGCATTTTCAAAACTCATGAAACTTCAACAAAAAGTGTGTATTTTCACTCCCATTAGGATAGCTACTGTAAAATAAATAAACCAAACAAAAAACAAGTACTGGTAAGGAAGGGAAGAAATTAGAACCCTTGTGCATTGCTGGTGGGAAAGTTTTAAAATGGTACACCCACTATGGAAAACAGTATGGCAGTTTCTCAAACAATTAAACAGAATTACCATATGATCTAGCAATTTCACTTCTGGGCACATGCTCAAAAGAACAGAAAGCAGACTCAAACAGATATTTGTACACTCATGTTTGTAGTAGCATTATTCACAGTAGCCAAAGGGTGGAAGCAAGTCAACTGTCCATTGACGGATGGACGGATAAACAAAATGTGGCATATACACACAATGGAATATTATTCAGCCTTAGAAAGAAAGGAAATTCTGACACATGCTATACATGGATGAACCCCGAAGACATTATGCCAAGTGAAATAAGTCAGTCACAAAAGGACAAATATTGTTTAATTCCACTTTTATGAGGTGCCTAGAGTAGCCAAATTCAGAGAGATAGAAAGTAGAACAGTGATTTGCTAGGAACTGGCGAGAGGGTGGAATGGGGCATTATTGTTCAATGGTACAGAGTTTGGGAAGATGAAAAAGTTCTAGAGATGGATGGTCATGACGGTTGCACGACAATATGAAAGTATTTAATGCCACAGAACCGTACACTTTTGGCCACTACTAAAACAGTTACTGGGAAATATACCTGAATTGACGAGGAATAAGAATCCAAATTCCTCCCTTAGCACCACCCTTCTGCTCATATGCCGTCAGCCGCCTGGCTTGCTTTCAGTTTTTAAACTACACCAAGGTCCTGTCTCTCAAGACCTCTACAAAGCCTCTTCCTTCTGCTGGAATGCTAGACCCCCTAAACTTCTCCCCTGGTTGGCTCCTCCTTCTGCCATGTCCCCTCCCAACGTCTCCCTTGATTGGTTCCTCCTTCTGCTTGGCCCCCAGCCCCTCCCCTGATTGGCTCCTCCTTTCCATCACTGCTTCAGATTCCCTTTTAGAGTTGTCGCTCCCGCTCACCCTTGTCCAATAATGATTTACTGAGTACTTCTAAGAGCCAATCACCATTCTACAGGAATATAGCATTGAACAATACAGTGCTTACCTGTGAGAGGTTAGGGGGCATGACGAACACTAAAAGAAACAGGGTAGGAAACAATGAGGAAGGGCAAGGGAGGTGCTGTTTCAAAGAGGGTTGGCAAGGATACTTCTTGCTGTTCCCAAGCAAGAGGAGCAGCAAGTTCAAAGGTTCTGGGTCAGGAATGTGCTTAGAGTGCTGAAAGAACAGAGTTATATGCAAGGGGGAGGGGAGGTAAAAGATAAGGTCACAAAGGTGGAAGGGGCCAGATCACATCCAGCTGCGAAGGCCACCAGTAATTCAGGATTGTACTGAGTCAGATGAGAACCTTTAGGGACTTTTAAGCAGAGGTATGACATATCTGACTTACATTTCTAAAATATCTCCTTGGCACTCTTTTTTTTTTTTTTTTTTGGTAGAGACATGGTCTCACCATGTTGCCCATGCTGGTCTTCAACTCCTGGCCTCAAGGGGTCCTGCCACCTCGGCCTCCCAGAGTGCTGGGATTACCAAAGTGAGCCACCACACCCAGCCCAGCCTGCCCTTGATACTCTCTCTAAAGGCCCCATATTTCCTTCATAACACTACTCAAAATTTACAACGTATATTTATTTGTAAGATTATTTGTTTAATGTCTATTTCACCTAGCAGGCTGCATATTTTATAACAGTAGGAACCATGTTTCTCTCTTTGTGACAACATAAACTCAAATTCAAGCATAATACCTGGCACACAGTCTGTGTTCAGTAAAGATTTGTGAAGTGAATTAACTAATGAACTCTAACCTCTAGGATAAAGTAGATCCATGTATATTAGTTTGCAAGTACACAATCATTTTTGTATTTTTTACATTCCTAAATGTAGCCCAACTTTCTCTAGGTGACTATATTAAACATTAGAACCAACTAATACTTAGAGTCTACTTAGAGTCCTAATGTGCTTGATACTGTAGCAGATACTTCTACTCACCTGAAACATTCTTAATCTTTAGTAGCAGATAAAGACCCTAGACATTTCATAGTAATTCTAAAGTAATGAAATGGACACATTAAACATAGTAGTAAAAGCTAAATTTGTAACAGTAACTACTAAAAAGTTACAAAGTCTACCATTTAAAGGCTGCTGGGCAATGTCTGTGGTCTAGAAATTTTTGAGTCCTCATAATGTGACACAGACAGGGGTAACCACCAGGACTATGCAGTGTTCTTTCCTGTGTTCCGTGTTCTTTCCTGCAAGAGCTCATGCTCTAATAAGTCATCTCCAGGATGTTTTACTGCTTGTAACTCTTGCCTACATTTTTTTATCTGAATATGTGCAAATAATGTATTTGCCTCTTTCATGGTCATCTGAAGTCATACTATCTCAAGTTTAAAACACTCCTAACAAATGTGTTTGGTTCATAATTAGCACACAGGCTAACCCCCCGAAGACTACAGAAGTGGCAAATTTCCCCTTTTCACAAATGGTTCAGTGAAGCCAATTCTGGATCAAATAGCCAAGACTGCAACAAAAAACAAACCAACCAACCAACCCAATCTATGTTCTCCAGGTTTTTCCCCAAAACCACTCAGGGCAGCAACAACTCGGTGACTTACAGTCCCCTAGAAAGGGAGCAGAACAAGCGGCAGAAAGCACTGGCTGTCTCCTGCAGTGGCCAAGGACAGCTCTTGTTCAGGCACCACCAAGCAGAACATGGAAATGAACCCATTTCAGCATGTCCTGTCTTTGGGATGTCATGAGAAATATAGGCTTTAGAGAGAGCCAATCCATTAAAGCGGATTGTGTTAGGACAAAGAAGGCCAGTATCCTGGCAGAGGTACATGGAATAATGCAAGTGGGGGGAAAAAGTCCCATGAAGTTTCATGTGAGTTAGCAAACAATAGAGGATGGACAAGAAACCCAACAGGTCTTTCTACACCTCTAGTCCCTTAGAAATGAATGCAGTGATCACAGAAAAACTCTTAAAATATTTAAATATACAGACATATGCTACCAGTAATATGGACATGAAAATATCCTGAAACCATTTATAAATACTATACATTTATATCGGAGATGATATACTTCCAATTTTCTTTTTCAAATATCTTTTTTTTTTTTTTTTTTTTTTTTTGAGACGGAGTCTTGCTCTGTAGCCCGGACTGGAGTGCGGTGGCCGGATCTCAGCTCACTGCAAGCTCCGCCTCCCGGGTTTACGCCATTCTCCTGCCTCAGCCTCCGGAGTAGCTGGGACTACAGGCGCCCGCCACCTCGCCCGGCTAGTTTTTTGTGTTTTTAGTAGAGACGGGGTTTCACCGTGTTAGCCAGGATGGTCTCGATCTCCTGACCTCGTGATCCGCCCGTCTCGGCCTCCCAAAGTGCTGGGATTACAGGCTTGAGCCACCGCGCCCGGCCTCAAATATCTTTTAATAGTAATACACAGCACAGTAATTGCTATGGGTTCATGGCTTCTCTGTAACATATTTTTTTTCCCTATATAGAATCCTCACCTTATTTTCAAGTGACATAGAAATAAAACTACTGTAAGCTGGTTAAATTTTTATATACAGAGTCAAGGCAGACTGATGAATCTATATTTCAGCATATTTATAGATCATTAATTTCTAGCAATTCGTTTTTTGAATTAAGATTTTTTTTAAAAGAAAGCAAGAAAAGTTGGCCACCATAAACTAGACTCAGTTTGTGTTTTTCCTTAACGTGTGCCTTATCAGCTCAGCCACAGCTGAAGTGATTCCAAATTGCTTTATGACACACTTGGATTTTCTCCTGCTAATAATTCCTCCTTCCTGTCCATGACTGGCAGGCTTCTTCCACACTGCAGTAATGTGGGACAGCTAATTATCTACCAATCCACCTTGCTATTCCATACTTGGCGACTTTTATCTGCACAGGACAGCTGCACTCTCTGCGTTTGAAGTAAAATGTCAGTCTCTGCTAATGCAACAAGACTTACATCACTAATGATGTCTCCACACTTTGAAGAAACAACTCAAAGCCTAATTAAAAATTCAGATTCATTTTCACTGGTTTGCCGATTTTCACTGTCCTTCCACCAGGGCCTTGAATATCTTTAAAAATACTCCATGCAAAAATAAAATAAAATAAAAATCCAAGGGGAAGCAAGAAAAAAAAAAAAAAGGGCTGCCGTTTTGGGCTTTGACTGCATCTTTATAATAACTGTTATGGTTGGAAGAGAACCAAGACATTATCATGTACAAGATAAGAATTTACTCCCCTGGCTTCCCCTCTACAATTACAATAAAGCATACTATTTCCAGAGAAATATGGACCATAAGCTACTTTTTACATTCCCTGCTCTGGTATTTAGGTGTTGGAACTTTTCAAACGGTAATTAACTCGGAAATCATTTGACTGTGTACATCTGAAGTACAAAAAGCTACCTTTGAACTCAGAAAAAAAGAGGGCAAGGTAAAGAAACATTTAAACGACATTTAGTTTGTTTCATCATCACATTAAATGAACCATTCCTCCAAAGTAGTAATCCTATTGCAATTTTCACAAAAAAAAAAAAAAAGGAGAGAGAGAAAGAAACAACTTCATATCCCCTTAATGACTAGGGAGAGAGAGGTAGGTCACAAAATCCAATTTCTAAATAGAACTTTACCTGAAAATTACAGGTAGAATTTTCTTCTGCGGCTTTTACATAAACAAACACAAAACAAAGTCATTCCTCCTCTAAAGTATTTTTTAAATAACTTACCTTTTCAGAAAAAAAAAAAAAATGCTTCAATGGTACTGGTTCACAATGATAGTTATTGACCAGTTAAGTTTGCACTTAAAAAAATCCAACAACATTCTAGTAAGTCTAAGAATTTTTTAACTTTCTTCACTGACTCACTGACTTCTAGGTATTTAGCAACTTAAAAATCTAGTCAGCTGTCAAATTAGACCATCAGCTTTAAGTTCGCAGCCATTAAATCATTAAGCCAAACTTGCTTTTCAGAAGAGGAATGTATACTACTATGTCAAGTTTCCTTTTCCATTCTAAGAGAAAAATGGGGGGAAAGGTGGGCTCCCACAGTATAATATTATGAAAAGGGTCAAAAAATGAGAGACTACAAACATGAGTTCTAAATCTATCACTTACTACTGGTATGATCTCCAGAGAGCCACTTCCTCGCTGGGTCTCAGTTTCTGTAAAATGAACATTTGTAAAACAAGCGGGGCAGATTTGACTATCTCTCTGGTCCATCCCTGTTCTCATAGCAGCCAGTGATCTGTAGATCTGAGAGGTCAGGGAGAAATGGCAGGTCTGCTAAGCCTGGATTTGCACAACTCCACAGGAGGGACCACACTGGGCAGCCAGCCTGTCTTTGGACCAGAAGCAGGGAGTCCACCTTGCAGGATCAAACTAAACTTGGGGAGGCAGAACCCAGAAATGTAGCAGGCCTTGGCAACTGGTGACTGCTGAACAGTGTCTGAGTCTGAAGTCACTTTGGCTGAGTTTTCTAGGTTCTAAGCTTTCTCCAGATTTTTGTTTCTTCTCCTCAGAGCACCTTGCCTCCAAATACAAAGAACTTAGGCACAAGCAGCAGCTAGTTCCCAACTTAAACATTGATAAGCTACTGCCAGCCATACTGAAATAGAGGGGAGAACCTATTTAAGAAGTAGGCATGCAAAGAGAGAAAAACAGCGTACTGGCCACATGCTTTGAGCCCTAATCCAGTCCTGCCCAAAGATCTACCCCAGACACTTCAATTGCATAGGGCAGTAGCTTCCTTTCTTGCCAGTGTGAGTTGAGTGTTCTGCTGCCTGCCATGTAACAAGTCTTTACTGACATGAAGGATCCAAGAAACACCCCCCAGCTTGACCTCTGCCTATTTCTCCCACCTCTGTTTATGCCCTTTCTTCCCACTAGTTCTCTAAACTCCAAAACCATAATGCCATCTTTCCACTCATCAAAGGTGCTATGCTTTTCCTCAAAAATGAGCCTTTTGGGAAGTCCACTCTGACTAACCAACTCCTACTTCATTCCACTTTCTCAGGGAGGCCTGCCAGAATCCCTCTGTGCCCTTAAATAGGTTAACATCCCTGACACTTTCTCCAAGCATCCCGAAACTCCTCTCATAACATTCATTACATCAGAAATTAACTGATAGGTAGGTATCTCAAACCTAACATGGTGCCTGGCACCAAGTAAACCTTCATCTTGTTGAAGTCATTATGATGACAACAAGTTCATCTCTCAAAGCAATCCATTCTAGAATTCTTCTATCAGAAAGTTCTTCTTTGTATCACAAAGAAATCAGCCTCCCCATAACCAGCACACAAGCCCTGCGTTTTCTTTCTGGAATCCGCTGAATAATCCTAACCTAGACACTGCAAATTGGTGGCCTCTGGCCCTATCCAGCCTGCAGACATGTTTGGTTTGGCCCACATGGTGTGTGTGTGTTTTTGTTTGTTTGTTTGTTTGTTTTTGTTTTTTAAACTGAATTCGTTGCCAAAAATTTAAAGATATCTTATGGAAAAAACAGACACCCAGTTTCTCATAAAAAACAAAGTCATGTGACAACATTGGACCCACATGGCTACTGGGCAACAGAGTAGCTGAGTGGTCCTGCCCCCCTTCAGCCTTGGCACATGCCCTCCAGCTTGCAACATCCAACACTACTCCCTGCTTACCTACACCTGGTCCACTTCATTCGTTTTGTCTAACTGACCTCTAGAAACACGAATTCGATATAGCAACCCTGGGTGTACTCAGGGTTCCCATATTTTAGCATTTATTTCTATATTGTCTTGAGCCATGCAAGTTGGTTTAGCCTCTCTGGATATGACAGAGCTCTGCGGTCTTAGGGCGAGGCACTGGATGTCCTATTACTCTCAGCCTCCGTGTAATGAGGAACCCAGTGAATATTTGCTGACAGACTGATCAGAAGATACCGTATATTAGTCCAGCTCTTCCTCTTCAATCTGCCTGTCTTCTCTCCCAGTTACAGCTATCTTGCTTGGTCCTTTTCTGACTCTTGTGTCTTCTGGAAGAGGCAGAGAACAGGGACAAGCAGTAGATGTGGTTCATGTTGCAGCAGTCCAGTGTGTGTGCCTAGGCTACATGCCAGCCTTTAAGAAAAACAAGGACCTTCCCAGTCTTGTGGGGAAATCCAGGCATGAAATCGAGGGCCAGACAGCACAATTAGGGATAGACCTAGAGGAGCTTCCCCAAAGAAGCTTGGCATTACATCGGGAAGGCTGGGGAATTTGCTGGGCAAAGGTATTAGCTAATTTGCAAAAATCTAGGAGACTCAGCAACGGTTTCATTCAGGCACATCATTGTTAAAAAGTGTAGCCTAAACAACCTCCAAAATATTTATATCTATTTGTCAATGGTAAATTTTATATACTAGTATACCAATATATTATATATATTATAAAACATTACAAATATATAAATTAAATAAGGATACAATAAAAATGTCATAGATGAAATTATGTGATATCCGGAATTTGCTTCAAAATAATCTGGGGGAAGAGCAAGTGGAGGCAGAGGTAGAAATGAAACCAGCTTGACCATCAGTTAATAACTGTCTAAGCTGGGTGAGAGGTATGTGGATATTCATATACTATTTTGTTTACCTTTGTATATGTTTTTAAATCTTTGTAGTTTAAAAGTAAAGAAATAACTATGACTAGCCAAGTCTAGCATTTTCTTCAGAAAGCCTCAAACATGGTTTTGCACCACATCCAAAGGTCTGTGAACCATATCTTAAAAACCTGGGGGCAGAGGATTGACCATATTGAAATCTGCAGGTCTAAAAATTAGATTTCAGTTTCCTTCAGGCTCAGGAGCTACATGTTTACTACCTTCCAGGTTCTGCGCCCTGGTGCTAAATGAACTGCTCTCACATATATATTTCTGTTTATTGACTGCTCCTACCTGAAGCCCTGAGCTAGACACTTGGTTATCCTTTAAAGTATATTTCCCGCCATCAGCTATATGAAATGCAAAGACATTGAAGTTCAGAGTGATATAATAACATGCCAGAAGTTACACAGTTAATAACCAACTGGCTGAGTCAAAATTCTTGTCCCTGTTGTCCCTTCATATTTTGACTTTCAATAAATTCTTACTCCAAGGTCCAAGCATACCTAAAATAAATCCCACTCCATCTAATACCAAAATTCCAGAGTTCTGCAAGGTTCCTGTCTGCAAGTCCACTTAAGCTCAAGGAAGGAACTCCTCAAGCAGCAACCAGAAATAGCACCAACATGTTACAAAGTGTAAAACCATCTCCACTCCCTCCCCCAAGCCCTTCCAGACTCAAGTACTATTGGCAGGAAAAACATAATAAGCACAAGGAATAAGGCCAGCTAAGATAGGCATTAGTGAGAAGGAAGTTGAGGAAGTACTAAGCACAACAGAGACAGTTTATCAGAAGTCATTCAACATGCTTTTTCTTGGGCTAATTCCTGACAAGTTCAACTCAGAGTCATCCGTCTGTCAATGGTCAGTTTTCTTCTATTCTAAATATCCATTTTCAAAAGAAAGCAACACAGCAGTTTTTCCACTAAGGCTTATATGGTACACAAGGCATAGAATCAAACCACATTATTTGCATATACAGGTGATTTTTCTTCGAAAATGTTCTATATTGCATAATTTACACATTCAAATCATTCTAAACCAGCCCTGTCCTATCATGATGCATGTGATTTAGAGGAAATTACACATCTTACCAAACATGACTGCAAACCAGCTTGCAGTTACAATAGAGCCAGCAAGATGTTTATGTCCAATAACCACAGAAGCTCTAGGATAATGGCCAAAGAAATGAAACATGGGAGCCATACGAAGGGGCACAGGAGTCAGAATCCTGTTCAGGTATTCAAGATACACCAGCTACCTTGTCCAGTGTCACCAAAGGAATCAGAAACATCTGATGAACTACTGATTTGGCTACCCTTCATGTGTGAAGCAGCAGCAGCAACAGCTGCTCCTGCTTTTAGGACTGGCCTGTGTATGTGGACATTTCACTGAAAAGGACAATGGAGAAGTAGCTAACTTCTTTGACTTCACCAAAGGGGCTTGGGCAAGGCTCCTCTATGCTCCCACAATATCCTGTTTCTCTCTGTACCACTGTACTAACCTACTGCAGTATAACGCCTCTATGCCTCTCGCTAACCACCTGTATCATAATGCCTCTTTTTGTGTCTATTTCCATCATTGGTTGAGAGATTAAGTGCATGGGCCAGGCTTTAGTCACCTTTGACTGCCAGTTTAATCTAACCCAAGACCCTTCATAGAGCAGAAGCTCCCCAAAAGTTTGTTGGATATATGCGAAAATGAATAATGCAGGACAGACACAGTAGCTCACACCTGTAATTCCAGTACTTTGGGAAGCCAAGGTGGGAGGATCACTCGAGGCCAGCAGTTCAAGACTAGCCTGGCCAACACAGTGAAACTCCATACCTACAAAAAATAACAAAATTAGCAGGGTGTGGTGCTATGCGCGTGTAGTCTCAGCTACTCAGGAGGATTGCTTGAGCCTAGGAGTTTGAGGTTACAGTGAACTATGATCACATCACTGCACTCCAGCCTGGGTAACACAGCAAAGATCCTGTCTCTTAAAAAAAAAAAAAAAAAGGAATAATGAATTTAGTGCATTGCTGTTTTACTGCATACAAAGAAGGGTTGCTCTTTACTTCCAGCTGTAGTCACTATTTACAACATTGCTTTATATCTTTGACACTTCTGCCCCAGATGAGCCCTTCAGTTCCTGAACACGCCTCTGTTCTAGCTGCTGCTTTTTCTTCAATTGGAGTTGAAGCTCCAGTTCTTGCTTCTGGTATTTCTTCTGCCCTGACTGGAAGAAACACTGCTCCTCCCTCCCTCCCAGGCCCTATCCAGCAGCTGTCTGACCAACCTGCTGCTCTGTCTGCCAAGTTCATAGTAAGCGTGCCCAGCCCGGCAGAGTTGGGCTAACTTTAAGGCAGGCGCACTGGCCATGTGCCAGGCCCTTGCTGTTAGGAAGCCTGTATTGTCCTATAATGTTAAATGGGCCTTATAAGTGCCTGGCGAAATGGCTCCCAGAGCCAGATATGCCTTCTAACAAGCAGGCATTGTTATTTAGCTGGTTTACCTGTGCAATCTTATCTCCTCCTCCAGAATGTAAACTCCTTAAGGAGTTGTGCTGGAATATGTCCTTGTAAAAAATCCCCTGAATACCCAGCATAGAGCTCCATGCTCAGTAAGCTTTCAATAATTATTTCTCCATTTGAGAACAACCACATGATCCATCAATATTTCTCCGTCCCAGCTTAACATTAACAGATGCCTTTACATGCACTATTTCCTTTAAGTTCACAGAGCAAATCTTGAGGAAGAATCACCATCCTCAATTTTACAGATAAAAATCACCCATCTTGCAAATGGCAGAGCTGGAATCCAGGTCTCTACCTACCCAATGTGGGGCTCTTTCCACTCCAAGATACTGCTTGATAAAAACTTGTTGCACGAATAAATAGGCAAAAACACGTCTCCCTGGACACAGCCACTTACTGCTCCCAGACCTCAACGCCACCATGGTTCCTCTGCACCAGACCAGTGAGGAGATGATGATTAGGTTTTTGACTTTTATTCGTGATGTATGATGTCTGCTGCCAGGGGAACAGTATTCAGTGACAGCTTTCCCAGAGCACTGGCTAAATTCGTTGGCACAACTTATTTAAAGATTTTTTTAAAACAGTTTGTCCATTATTGAAAAGGAACAACAAAAATCATGAGTAGGCAGCCCCCACTGGAGAATTTTCCAAGAAAATCTTCAAGACAGATGCTTTTCAAACTGTCTTCTCTATCAGCAAGTGCAAAAACTACGTCATGGGAAACTATGGTGCTGAAAGAAGGCTAGGTTTCTGTTTTTGTAAAATTACCCCCTTGCAACTCCTTATAAGCAGTAAGTGCTGCCACTCGAAATACTGCAAAACAGCAGGCCTGGTTTGAGGGCTACTTTGTAATTTCTCAAACTTTAAAATTGTCTTTCAAGAATTTCAGCAGCAAAAGCCATATAAAAGTCTGAACACTGACTTTTTACATATAAAGAGACCTATAGAACGTTTCTCATAAAGTGAGATGCTGTCCTGAAAGGCCTGTACTATGCTCAGAACACCAAGGTCAAATGAAAGGAGTCAATCCCTTAAGCAAGGGAAGACATTCTTTTCCAAAGAGACACAACTGTCCCCCCTCCACCCACACCCCGATCATCTTCATAGGAAGTCAGACCCTAAAGCCTACGTGAGGCTTCCCTCTGAAAAACAGATTAGCTCCACATCTAGAAAATCCAACATGCTGCAGGGAGGGCTATATAACCTACGCTTTAGGTAACTAAACCCACATAATTTCAGACCCACTGAACAAATCCCAAAGGTTTACAGATGAGAATGTGGGGCTCAAAATCTTTGTTCTAAGGTCAGAAATCTAACCTGCATTCGACTTTTTTTTTTAATCAGTCTAACTAAATTAAAAAGAGACACTTTCTGCAATTTTCCCAGACAGAAGCAAGTGGCAGATCAATGTACAGCTCAAGAAGTAGAATTTAAATACAGTATGTGTGTCTCCTTTCAAAAAAGGAGCGAAGCCACTTCACATTTTGCCAGACAAAACCCTGTCCACAGGAGGTCCATTTCCACAATGAGGTTGCAAAGGTGTTAGAAAGAGGCCAGTTGGGAGGAGATAAAGGGCCATTTGGGCACAAACCCCCCACCGATCAGAGCTTTTTTTCGAAGTGTCTCTTTTTCAACAGGGAAGCCTTTTAAAACTACATTTGCTTAGGATCCCTACCTGAATGACAATGTGTTGGGATCCAATTTCACCTTTTGTCAAGGACTGGGTGAGAAACAGTAAACGGCTGTCAGCATCTTAGAAAAAGCCAGTCCTTAGCTTACAAGGAAAAGGCATGGGGCAGGGGGGTAGGGGAGAATCCTAAGATTTCTTGTCCGGCCCTAGTGATGGAGTGAAGGTGGCAAATGCCTACAAATCCTACAGGCAGAGTCCATAACTCCAATATATTAAGTCTCCTTTATTAAAAGAGGTGCCTCAATGCAAAACTACAATTCTGTTTGTGCTCTGAATGGAAATATTCACCACTATTTTTTTTAATCCTAGCTTTCCATCTTTTCTAAAAGTCACTTCACTCCTAAGAACTCAGCAATAATCAGAAATCAGAAAATGCATATGGACAAAATTGCAACTGAATCTGAACCTGAAAGATCGGCATAGTTGAATGATGCATCTTAAAAGCTTATCTATTATTATGCAAATCAAGAAAACCCAACTCCATTGCACTTCAGGGCCGGGTGTCTGCAAATAAATGCAAAATTACCTTTCAAAATCCATACACTCTTCAGTCCTCAATGTCACCCTTAAAAATAATCCCAGTGGTCTTTCCCTACAGTAGAAAAGGTCTGTGGAACTTGCCTCAGGAAAATTGTAACCTCGTGGGTTACAATTACACTGGTGTGGGGAAGTGGAAAGAAGGAGGAAGAAGGAAAAAGAAAAGAAGGAGGAGGAGAACAAGAAAGAGGAAGTAGAAGGTAGAAAAAAAGAGAAGAAGAGGATGAGGAAGAAGAAGAAAGAAGTAAGAAACCTAAATCCCAAAAGTGACTTAAACACCTCTCCCGGTGGGAGGTGGAAGGAGTGGTCACAGTAGGATGGAAATCAGAAACCTATTCCAAGAACGCATTCTTGGAAACTTCGATCTTTCGAAGACCACATTCATCCCCATGATTGTTAGAATGTATAAGAGAATGGTGTTAATTTATCTAAGAATGTTATAGCAAAGGTTTCAGGCTGGGAATGTCATCTCAACCTCTCCTAATCTAGTGGGCCTTTATGGCCAAGTGGATTAAAATAACAGCGGGGAAGAATCTCCAGGTGGTTGGTGTTCAGCAATTTTTACTACTGTTGGTCGTGAGTAACATCATCAGGATTCCTTACTAGCTGCGGGCAGTTTTTCTGTTACTCCCCCTTCCTCTCCCGAGGAGGACGGACATGATAAACAATTTGGAGAAATGGGAACCTTATTCACTTTGCTCCCTTTCTCCTCGACCCAAAAAGGCACACACGAAACAAAAATCATACAGCAGACAACACGCAAACCACAGCAGGATATGCGGAAAGCAACAAAAAGAGTCCCCCAGCAGGATTAGAGTCGGGAGTCTACCGGGAATCTACCAGGCCAGCCCCTCCCCCCATGCTCCCGGGCGGGGAAAGGAGCGCGGAGCCCTCTCCGAGGGCCGCTCTCTGCCGGGACCTAGGTGTCCCCGGGGCAGCTGCGTACGCTGCGGCGCCTTCCCTCCCAGCGCCCATCGGTGCGCCTCGGTCGGGGGGACGCGAGGACGCAGTCAAGGGGGTAGGGTGGGGAGTTCGGAAAATCGTCCGAGCCAGACGGGGCTGGCTGCTCTGGGATGGGGACACAAAGAGGGAGGGGAGTTTGCAGGGGTGGCAAGGTGAAAACAAGCCTGCATGGGAAATGGGTGCAAATTAGAAAAGAGGTGCGAGGAAACTGAAGAATCCTTGACGAGATGAAGGAGCTGGTACTCAGAAGAGGGGAGCTGTGCAGGGTCAAGTGGGTTCCGTGCAAAGGGCAGGGGATTCTGCAGAAGAGAAGGGCAGGGGTAGACGAGTGCATGGAAGAAGAGTTGGTGTATTGTCAGGGGGTCTGTACAGAGGACAGAGGGGTCCGACGGGAAGCCAGGCTCTGTGCATGCAAGGAGCCGATGCACACAGTCCAGGGGACTTGTACCGGGGAGTGGGATGGGGCTTTGCGCAAAGGAGAAAGGCGGGATGTCTGGCGAGCTCGGGGGCCACTTACCTGCATGGTGACGACCCCCAGCTCCTCGACCGCCAGCCTGCGCATCTGGCTCGCCAGCACTTGCGCCTCGTCCAGGATGGAGAAATCGGCTTCGGCCCCGGCGCCCAGAAGCCAGCACGCGACCAGGCAGAGCAGCCAGAGGGGCGGCCGCAGCGCCCGGGCCCCGGCCGTCTCCTCTTCCTCCGGCTGGCGGGCCATGCTGCCTCCCCCAACTCCCTGCCGACGGGCTCCGGGCGCCAGGAAGCGGGCCGCGGGAGGTGCGCCCAGGGCCCGCTCGGCGCACCCCGCAAAACTTTCTTCCTCTGCTGCAGGCTCGGCTCCGCGTCGCGGTGGCGGCGGCTCCCAAACTTAGGAGGCGCCCGGCTACAGCGCGGGAGCGCGGGCGGCCACCATCGCAGGGCTCCGCGGCGGTGGGGGGAGGAGGCGGCCGCCCGAGCGGTCCCCAGAGCCCGGCGCCCACACGGCCCCCGCGGCGCAGAGGGCGTCTCCGAGAGCCGGGGCGCCCGCAGGCCGGGGTGCGCGGGCCCCGGGGCTGACAGTCGGAATCGGAGTCGGAGTCGGAGCCCGAGCCGAGCCGCGGGGCTCTCGCTTCCTGCGAGTCCCGGCGCAGCTAGCAGGCAGCGGCGAGGGCGGGCGGCGGCCCGGGGGAGGAGGAGCGGCGGCCGGGCTGCGAGGCTGGGGCAGCCACCCGAGCGAGGAGGGAAAGGGAAGGCTTCACAAACCCACACAACTGAAAGAAAGAAAGCAAGCCGTGGGGAAAGGGAGGCGTCTGGTGCCACCACGCTGCGCTCCGGCTCTGTGCACTTCCCGGCTGGGCCGCCGCGGTGGCTGTGGAGATTTATGGAACTAGCGAGAGAGGCGGGGAAATTCCCCCGGTTGCCCCTCCTCTCTCTCCCTGGCTCCCGCCTCAGAACCTGCCCCCTGGGACGCCGGGGGCCGGGGACCAGCCTCTCTCTCTGCTCGGGGACCGGCCCAGCCCGGGCAGGGGAGCCCACGGACCTTCCCGTGGCTGGAGAGGTAGACCCCCGCCAGCGTTCCCCGCCTCCGTCCGCGCCAGGGAGCCCACCCGGCCCAGGTTCCACCCATCGAAAAGTCCTTTTAAGTTCTAGGACGCTGGCTGTCTGCCTGGCAGCGGTTGGGGAAGAAGGGGACTGCCATGTGTAGGTCCACTCCCTCTCCTCGATGTTATTCATCACAATGACTAGCCAGCGTTCCACCCTCAGATTTCTGTTGGAACCAGCCACCGTGTGCCCGGCACCGGGCTCTGGGGTGTGCACATTATCATAATCTCCTCCACATGCCATAGGAGATACATATCTTTATCCCAATTTTTTAGGTAACAAAGACTGAGGTTTAGAGAGGTGGAATAAATTGCCAAAGGTCACTCAGGGGATAAGAAACAAATCCAGAGTTTAAGCACAAGTCTTACTCCAAGGCTCTTGCTCCTAAACAAGACACAGTTCTCTCTGTCTCTCTTTGGAAATGAACCATCTGATCCCATCAAAAACAAGAAAAAGAAAAAAGGAGAAAGAAAGAAAAAGAACGACTGAACCGGAGTCCACCGCGCACACACCTGTTCTGCCTAGCATGGAGAGGCAAGGGTAACCTTCCTGTTTGTCCCTGCCTCCTGGCTCAGGCTCGGTGAGAAATCACCTGTTGGAAGCACCTGGAAAAAGTCAACCGGGTGTGTGTGGAGAACAGCCACTCTCCCTTCCAAGCCCTGTGTGGTTGCTGCTTGCAGGTTCCTGGAGAACAGAGCCAACACTGGCAAGTTAAAGGACTAGTCCAGGATTACCTAGCAGAGGTGGTAGCAGGATTAGAACCTGGATTTTGGGCTCTTTTCATTTTACAGAAAAACCTTCTGTTTTACATCTTTGACTATATTGTATTTAAAAACTCATCTTCTCTTGTAAGCTCTCCCTGGCCCATTTTTACCTCATTGTGATCACTTCTCTATTCTCAACTCCCCTGCTAATTTTTGTATTTTTAATAGAGACAGGGTTTCACCATGTTGGGCAGGCTGCTTTCGAACTCCTGACCTCAGGTGATCCACCTGCCTCAGCCTCCCAAAGTGCTGGGATTACAGGTATGAGCCACTGTGCCTGGCCTGTGATGTTTATTTTACGTACTAAGGTAAGCATGTTGAGTGTGGGGACCAATCCCTTCACCTCCACATCATCCACACAAGCACATAGTAGTACTGGAAAATTTATTCTTGAGTTAATAATGGGATTAAAAACCTACCTGTGTGTCTTCTATTCCTGGAGTTGAGCTGACATTTGTTAGAAAGATGATCCTTTAACTTCTGTTTTGTTAAATTGTTGTACCTTTGACATGACACTCAGCAAGACAAAGCATATTAGTTCATGTGATTAGTTGAAGAGTAAAGAACAGAAATAATAATGACAGCTAGCATTATTTTTTGTATTCGATTCTTTAAGTTTACCATTACCAAAGTGTCACACATCTCTAAACTCCTTCTGAAACGCCTTCACAATAGGCATTTATTGCCCATCTTTTATATGTTGGTATTTCTTGAGGTCCTATTTCTTGGGATTCTAATCCACTGTCACCTTTTTTTCACTCTAAGGTTCTTCTTTTTGAGGACTCTCAACCACACCTATGCCTTCAATTATCTTTAAAACACTAGAGTTTGTCATACTTCTAAATAAAACTCAACCTGGATCTCCATTTTTCTAGCAAGTTCCTGACTTCTCTACTAGATATACCTGAATGAAAACTCATTACTGCTTTCCCCCATGTTCCACCTAAATCCATGTGTGGCTGCAAATATAGGTGGATGTCACCCACTCTGCAAGCTAGGTACCCACTCTCTATCCACCCCAGCTCCCAACATTTCTCCCGTGTCCATCCGCCACTCTCCATCTGCATCCCATGGCCTGACTTCAGTTCCTCATCGCAGCTCGCCTGTATTATGACCAGTCTCCTCATGGGTCTCTGTGCAGTCTTTCTGTTCCCCTTCATTCTATTCTTCACATAGAAGTCAAAATCAACTTTCTAAAAGTCAAATCTCAACTTGTCATTCACTAATCTAAACATTTCTGATGCACCATCACAGATAAGTAAACTTAACAAACAAAGCCCTTTGTGTTCTGGCCTGTTTGCTCTTCTGGCCTTATTGTAGCCACTGTGCCCCTCAGTTTCCTCACCACCCCTAGAAAACACCTTTCTGGCATCCACAAAAGTCTTCGCCTTCTCTCTACTTGCTATTCAGCTGAGGTGTCATTTCTGTGACACCTACCCCCACAGAGTTTACGGCTCCTCCTTTGGTGCTGCAAAGCTCT
Source organism: Chlorocebus sabaeus (assembly GCF_047675955.1). NCBI lineage: Eukaryota > Metazoa > Chordata > Mammalia > Primates > Cercopithecidae > Chlorocebus > Chlorocebus sabaeus. The sequence continues at coordinate 72,449,466 of NC_132923.1, forward strand.
TGGTTCTTCTCTCAGCACTTAATGTCCCCCCAACACTTAACAAGCAGCATTGTGATTTTCCACTTGAAAGCTTTGATTTCTCCACCTTGTTTCTCAAAGTGTGTTCCATCAAACACACTAGCCTCAGGATACTTAATAAACTGCAAATCGTGTGCTCTATTCCAGGTCTACTAAAGCAGAATCTTTGGAGGTGGGGGGTGGGTCCTGGAATATGCATTTTATAGACCCCCTTCCCCGCCCTGACATTAGTCTTATGAACCACTGCTGGACTGCAAGCAAGCTTGCCAGGATGGTAACTTATGCATCCTGGAGCTCTATTTAGCCCCGTGTCTACAGCCAGGAGGTTCTCAGTACCCAGAAAGGAACATGTGGCTATTCCTATGTTGCCAACAGAGAAAAGCCTCAAAGAAATAAAGTTATTTGCCCAAGGTAATACAACTTTTAGATAGTGGTGTCAGTATGCAAATCGGGGCCTGCAAACACCAAACCAAAAGCTCTGAGCTACTAGTCTGACGTCAGAGAGAACATTTACCCACATGTATACTGGTACGTGATACACCAATAAAACCTTACTGTGTGATAAACTGCCAATCCTTAATGTTCCTCATCCATATAAGTGAAATTGTCCTACCCATCAACCTCTGCTCAGTACTAGTTGATTCTTTCCCTGCAGGGGTCAACTGATAGGACCAGGGTAGATATGTGACATCAAGGCAACCAATCTATAGCACCTAAGGCATGGCAGAAATATTAACTGGGACAAGTCTTCATTCTAAAAAAGTTTAGTTAGGAAATACTGAGGAAAAAGCAGTTAGAAGTAGTAGTTAAAACTACAAGGACATGAGAGAGGGCCATAGGAACCATGAATCTCATAATGTATATAGCAGGAAATTTATAGGCATATATATATGTACACACACAAACACACACATATATACACAGATGTATATACATGGCTATATATTCCCTGATGCGCACATATGTATGTATACACCTCTGCATACACATATATGCATACACATATATGTATGTATACACCTCTGTATACATATATATGTACACAGATATACATATAGAATAAATATAGCTGTTAGATGGCCATATATAAATACACATATATATTGTGTGTGTGTATATTTATGTGTATGTATATATATGCATGTGTGTGTATATTTATGTATGTATATGTATATATACATATGTGTGTATATGTATGTGTACACTTATGTATATATACACACACAAACACACACACATAGTCATATAGCAAAGCTGAGAGTGTGAATCTTGGACAAAATCTGGGTTTGGATCCCGAGGACAATACTTCTTAGCTCTCATCTCTGTAAAACTAAACTTCTCTTAGCCTCAGTTGCTTCATCTGTACAATGTAAATAATGCTACCTAAAGTTTTTGTGAAAAGGCACATAAAACACTTTGTAAAGGACCTGGCACATAGACACACCCAATAAGTAGCGATGTGACTCTGCAAGCTGAAGCTGTGAAGGAGCAAATCCCATGAACGAGCTAAGAAAGCCAATCAGAGACAGGGGAGAGTGGAATACATAGAACCTATGGCCTGTAACAGAGATTGTCACCAAGAGCCAGGACTGACTTGATTTCAGAATTTTCTCGTTCCAAATCCAGTCTACATGTTCTATTAATAATAGACTCTTTTCTTCTGTCTTTCGTCTTGATATAACTTTATAGATATGTTCAATCATCTGTTCTATACAGAGAGGACACTATTGACTGTGCAGCTGTTTGAACTACAAAATAATGAAAAGACTGGTAAGTGGGTCACAACTGTCCCTAGAAGACCATAGATCACCGTGAAACTTGTCTGATGATTTTATGTTCTCCACAGAGTAATCCTCTACCCCTTGCTTATGACTGAGTTGGACACTTGTTCATTATTTTCTTCCTCTCCAGAAGCTCCAGCAATTAACATTGCAATTGTCCATCTGCAAGTCTGTTTTCTCCATCTTAATGTTTCTCATTGTGTGTTCCATCAACAACCTATGGAGGAATGACTTATCAGGAACTATGTCTACTTTATTCACTGCCACAGAATCTAACACAGTTCTAGACCCAGAGTAGAAACCTGAGAATTGTTGAACCAAACAACTGGGGGAAAGATTAGAAAAATCCATGAATCATTAACTCTGATGCAAGGAGCCACAATAACAGTTTTGCTCCTTGACTGCTAAAGAATAACCAAGAGTCCTCATCAAACTGGCTGCTCTTCCATATTTTGGGAAGTATAAAGCTACTTCAGTGATAGACCACCTCATGGTACCCATTGTCCAACATCTTCATCACAGAAAAACTCTATGTGAAATTGTTTTGAGGAACTCTTGGCCAGATTTCCAGAAATGTGGTATGGAGTTCCCAAGCTACCATGATTCCCTTTGCATGCTCTGGGGTGGACATAAGACCTAAGTTAGCAACAAATTCTCAGCTTAATGCTACAGGCAGGTCTCCCATTCAAAACAATAACTGGGCTGGGCACAGTGGTTCAAGTTTGTAATCCCAGCACTTTGGGAGTCTGAGGTGGGTGGATCACTTGAGCTCAGGAGTTCAAGACCAGCCTGGCCAACATGGTGAAACTCCGTCTCTCCTAAAAGTACAAAAATTATCTGGGTGTGGTGGTGCACACCTATAATACCAGCTACTTGGGAGGCTGTGGTGGGAGAATCGCTTGAACCCAGGGGGCAGAGGTTGCAGTGAGCCAAGATCATGCCACTGCATTCCAACCTGGGTGACAGAATGAGACTCTGTATCAAAAATAAATAAATAAATAAATAAAAATAAACAAAACAATAACTGGCTGCAAACTATATTGAACCTGTGAACTCGGGGAGCTCAGGAGAATGGAACTGGTAACTCCAAGGGCAGAAATTAACACTCACTTGTTAATTTCTAGCAGACTACAAATCTCAGCCAGTGTGACTTATGATTTCTTTTTTTTTTAAAGTTAAAAAAAAATCTTTTTTTGAGGCTTGGTCTCTCTCTGTCACCCAGGCTGGAGTGCAGTGGTGCAGTCATGGCTCACTGCAGCCTCGAAATCCCTGGCTCTAAAGATCCTCCCACCTCAGCTTCCCAAAGTGCTGGGATCACAGGCATAAGCCGCCATGCCCAGGAACTTATTGTTAAATAAATGGAAATGGCTAATGGTCTAGACTGAATCTTAGAACACAGACTCTCTCTATTTTTCACATTCCTCCTGCTGATTTAAAAAATCATCAGATTTCCCATTTCCCTTCAAACTGGGAGCTAGTAAAGGTTGAACAACAGTAAGAGATACAAGTTACTAAGACCCTTCTATGGTTAGGTGCTATATATGACACACAGCATATCATTTCTTTCTTTTTTTCCCCCCCTTGAGATGGCATCTCGCTCTATCAGCCAGGCTGGAGTGCAATGGCAGGATCCTGGCTCACTGCAACCACTGCTTCCCAGGTTCAACAGATTCTCCTGCCTCAGCCTCTTGAATAACTGGGACTACAGGTGCCTGCCACCATGCCCATCTAATTTTTGTATTTTTAGTAGAGACAGGATTTCACCATGTTGGCCAGGCTGGTCTCGAACTCCTGACCTCAGATGATCCACCTGCCTCGGCCTCCCAAAGTGTTGGGATTACAGGCGTGAGCCACCATGCCTGGCCTCATTTCTTAATCTCTTAAGAAATGTTTCCTATGTTCTATCGTTTAAGCATCAAAATAGGGAAGACAAGATCTTTGCAATATTACACACAGGGAAACGGAGGCTCAGAAAGGTAAAATAACTTGACTAAGATTACATATGGAAATAATATTATAAGGAAGAGCATTCAAGACATAGGGAACAGCAGGTGGAAAGACCGTGAGGCACTTGCAGATAGATAGCTATTAATATTAATAGATAACTGTTAATATTAGCTAACACTTTCTGAGTGCTTACTAGGTTCTAGGCATGATGCTGTATGTTTTAAATGAAATGATCTCATTCAATCCTTAAAACTTTGTGAGTCATAATAATAGTTAACCTTTATTGTGCTTTCACTAGGTCCTAGGCACTATACTAAGTGTTTTAAGTAAATTATTTTATTTTATTCTTGCAGAGAACATATTAAGTAGATATAATCATCCCCACTTTATAGATAAGGAAACTGAGGTTTCACGAGATTGAGTTTTTTACCCAAGGTTTCAGAAGTAATATGTGTTAGTGTCATTATTTAAGTCCAGGCTATCATTCTTAATTTAGTGCTATCCTGACTCATAATAACAGCTTAGGTATTAATAACCAAATCCATTTTGCAAAGGTGGAAACTATTGCTCAGAAAAGTTGGGCTATCAAAACATGTCTGTATGAAAGCCAAAATAGAGGAACTTAACCACAAAATGTTCTGAAGGATCAGAAACACTAATGGTATAAATGCTATAGTTTATCAATGTCATCCAACTGACTTGACCTTGAATTAGTACATAAATATCTTAGCGGTTAATGGGGCAAACGAGATTCAGATTTTATTTTTATTTTATTTTATTTTGAGATGGAATCTCCCTCTATCGCCCAGGCTAGAGTGCAGGGGCACAACCTCTGCCCCCTGGATTCAAGCAATTCTCCTGCCTCAGCTCCCAAGTAGCTGGGATTATAGGCACCCGCCACCATGCCTTGCTAATTTTTGTATTTTTAGTTGAGATGAGGTTTCACCATACTGTCCAGACTGATCTTGAACTTCTGACCTCAGCCTCCCAAAGTGCTGGGATTACAGGTGTGAGCCACCTCACCTGGCCTCAGATTTTAAAATTGTTTATCATTCACTCACACCAGGGACTTGGCTACATACTAGAGAGCAGAGATGTGGCAGGCACATTCCCTTTCCTTTGGCACTTTCAACTTGGTGGCAAGGACAGATACTGAACTAATAATTGCAAGAACAAGTAACTACAAGTGAAGAATTTTAGAAGAGGCAGACACTGTGCTAGGCATTTTCGGATCAATGTTCCTATTGTACTGATGTCCCCACAACAGTGGAGAATTCCAGAATTCCTACTGCAATGGGTGTGCGTACTGAGCATTGCAACTTTACCCTACAGTCCAAGGGGTCAAGAACCCTTAAGTACCCAAGCAAGCCTTTGCTAGTGCGGTACTAAAAACATGCAACAGAAACCTCCTAAACAAGTCCAGAAGACCTCTCATTCCACCTGCCGTCTATAGTTTTCCCTGGCCCACTTCAGTTCACTCCTGACCCTGAGTCTCTCCTTCAGTGCCCTTGGGTTTGGTGAGCCATGTTGGACCCACTACTTCAATGTCATCCCTGACACATTTGGATTAGTCACTCTCAGGCATGAGGCTTTATTTATTTATTTATTTATTTATTTATTTATTTATAATCTTGCTTTGTTGCCCAGGCTGGAGTGCAGTGGCGTGATCTCAGCTCACTGCAACCTCCACCTCCCGGGTTCAAGTGATTCTCTTGCTTCAGCCCCCTGAGTAGCTTGGATTACGTGCCACCATGCCCAGCTAATTTTTTGTATTTTTTGTAGAGACGGGGTTTCACCATGTTAGCCAGGATGGTCTTAATCTCCTGACCTCATGATCCTCCTGTCTTGACCTTCCAGAGTGCTGGGATTACTGGTGTGACCCACCATGCCCGGCCGGCATCTTAATATTAGTATTCTTCCCCTCAGCTCACAGCACTGACTGGCAGACCCACTTCCTGCCTGACCACCTCAGGGGTGGGGGGACACAAGGGCAACTTGAGCATGTCAAGGCTGAAATAAAAAAGTCATCCTTACAATAGACACTGAGGGCTACTAGAGGAGGTAGAAAAGGGGTGCTGTGAGCTGTAAAACTACCTACTGGGTACTATGCTCACTACCTGGTGATGGCATCATCCATACCCAAAACCCCAGCATCACACAACATACCCATCTAACAAACCTGCACATGTACTTCCCTAAATCTAAAATAAAAGTTGAGATTATTTTTTTAAAGTCATCCATGAATGCTCTTTTCTTGAGCTTGATCAAGTCATTTCATTTCTCCTGAATTTATTTATCAATGATCCTACATAATCTTTAGGACGAAATGGAAATTCTTAAGCACACAAGGATTTGCATGATCTGGACCTACAGGCATCGCTCTGTCCCCGCCCCTCCCAACACCCTCCTCCAGCGTGCAGCTACCTCCTGTGCACCAACCAAAAGGAGCTACTAGAATCTCTCACCCCCTTGGCTACCCTCCCCTACCTTGGTTCTCCTTGGAATGTCTTTTCTTGCCCTGCCACCTAGCTAAGGCATTCTAAATTTTGAAGATTCAGTTGGAAATCACCTCCCTCTAGGGGACTTTTCTTGACCACTCTGCCCTCTACTCCAGGTGGGGGTAGAAGCCACTTCCTGATGCTCCCATGATGCCCCCTGTGCCAGTCATCGCCTTTATCCATCTGCACTGCAATTAGTAGCTCTTTGACTGTCTTTCTCAGAGGGCCGACGTTCCCTTTAGAGGAAAAGCAATTTGTTTTTAGTCTTTTAATATTTTACTTCTCAGTAGCATAGGGCACATAGTGGGGACTTTATAAACATTTACTGAATTGAGGAATACATGAGTGAATAAAAATGAGTACATGAATGGATGAATGAATAAATTAATGAATGAATACATTCTGGCGACTATTAAATGTTTGTAGAAATATCACCTTTAATATGACCGGGAGTGGTGGCTCACGCCTGTAATCCCAGCACTTTGGGAGGCCAAGGTGGGCGGCTCACAAGGTCAAGGATCGAGACCATCCTGGCTAACACGGTGAAACCCCATCTCTATTAAAAATACAAAAAATTAGCCAGGCGTGGTGGCGGGCGCCTGTAGTCCCAGCTTCTCGGGAGGCTGAGGCAGGGGAACAGCGTGAACCCAGGAGGTGGAGCTTGCAGTGAACCGAGATCCTGCCACTGCACTCCAGCCTGGGCTAGAGAGTGAGACTCCGTCTCAAAAAAAAAAAAAAAAAAAAAAAAAAAATCACCTGAAATACTGACTGGGACCAGGCAGTAAAATAAATGCATTCACTGGCCATGTGGAACACGTGTCCTCCCTAAAGTAAACTCTGGTTTAGGCACATGATATTCCTTGGAGATGAAGAAGAAACCTAGACAAGCCATTTACTTCCTCTGATTGCCAGTAAGTGTGGCTTACCTTTTTTTCATATGTCCAAATAAGGATGTTTCACAACTTTCCATGAAAGCACTATGCCAATATGATTAATATTAAAATATCAAATTCACCTTCATCCTTCCTGTGGAGTTTTCTACCCAGTTTCTCTGCCCATCACCACGAGAGCACAAACATCGTTATTCACATGTTCTGTTTACCACTTAGCACATGGTGGGTGTTTAATTAGTGTCACAAGAGTAATCATAACATACAGAAGGTGGAAGAAAAAGTTATATATTTTTAATAAAAGAGTGTGACAGTAATTTTATTTTTGGAAACACACTCAAATGTGATTTCTTATTTATATTAACTTTGTCTTTTCCATGTCACATCAGCAACAGGAAAAAAAGTAAGTTTATGTCATAGTCAAAAAGGTATTTTTTCACAATTCTACTTTGGTCATTCATTCATTCAGCCAAAAAATAATCTAGGGCCCACTATATGCCAGGTACTGCGGTTATTATTACTCCAAACTTAGTTGAACCCTGAAAGATGCACTCAGTGCCCCTTAACTTTCTTCCTCAGAAGTTACAGAGTGTTCTGCTGTTGTCCACTGTTCCTCATGACTGGCTAACATCCCATTCCTGGCCCAGTTCTTGTGTGCCACTATGGAGCAGAGGTGATTTGCCATATATTTAACAATTGCTTCAGCATCAGAATGGACATTGGCTGGACACAGCATGCCTTCCCCCTGCTATCCTCCCATATGCCCTGCCTCTGGGCTCTGGTGCTGACATCTACACCCAACATCACTGGGAGCTCACATAGGGACCACATGTCTGCTCAACTCTCATCCTCATTTAGTCCTTCCAGAAATTTGGAAGACACAATTGTTATCCCCATTCTAGAGATGAGAAAGCTAAAGAACAAAGTGGGATTCACACACAGACTGTGTGGATCCAGGCACCAAACTTGTCATCACTGTGTTAAACTGCCAAGTCACCCCCTGAGTGGAATGGCTTTCTGTCAATAATAACCATCAATAGTAACAATAACAACAGACAGTGATAACAATGCCTGTGGTTGTGGCTGAGACTGCTAGTTATCACCGAATATGGAAACTCTTTTTCTTTTATACTAATAAAGTCCTTAATTTTTAGCCAAATGGCTCCCTGTCACAAAGGGTACATTTCCCAACTCTTCTTACAAGTCTGCACAGTCAAGTGACTAAGTTCTGGCCAGTGGGATGAAATAGAAGTGGAGTAGTTTCCAGGAACTTTTTGTCTAACAGTGGCCTTGAACTTTTTGGACAGCATTTCAACCATAAGAAACACATATTATGACCAGGCACGGTGGCTCACGCCTGTAATCCCAGGACTTTGGGAGGCTGAGGCGGGCAGATCACGAGGTCAGGAGTTCAAGACCAGCCTGGTCAACATGGTGAAACCCTGTCTCTACAAAATATACAAAAATTAGCTGGGCGTGGTGATGTGTGTCTGTAATCCCAGCTACTTAGGAGGCTGAGGCAGAAGAATCACTTGAACCCGGGATGTGGAGGTTGCAGTAAGCCAAGATCACACCATTGCACTCTAGCCTGAGCAACAGAGCAAGACTCCATCTCAAAAGAAAGAAGGAAGGAAGGAAGGAAGGAAGGAAGGAAGGAAGGAAAGAAAGAAAGAAAGAAAGAAAGAAAGAAAGAAAGAAAGAAAGAAAGAAAGAAAGAAAGAAAGAAAGAAAGAAAGAATTACATTACATTTTTATCACTTATACAATCATGTATTTCTGAAACAGAAGTTCTGTGTAGAAACATCTTCACTCGGCGGTACAGTCTGATAGCTTCTATTCTATTCCATTTCATTTATTAAAGTTACCCATCATATTGACTTGCCAACCCACTGGCAAGTCATGACCCACAATTTTAAAATCATGGCTTTACCAGACAATGTCTATGTGCTCCTCTCTCTCTTTTTTTCCTTTGTCCATTTTACCATCTGCCTCCTGAAACACAGATGCCCCATTTGGGACCATGAGCTCAAGCCGTACACAAAGCAGTATCAAGATGGAAGATGCCTGGGGTTCTGCTGGGATAAAGCCCCATCAGAGACCTAAATCACCTACCTGGGCTTTTACAGGACAGAAACATGAGTTTCTTCCTTATTAAAGCCGTAGTTATCTGAATTTTATGTCCCTCATGGACAAAGCTAACTCTAACTGATTGTGTAAATGAATTGTGTTTTCCAGCCTTCCTCAAGGTCCCTCCCCAGTCTGGGTTAGGAGAGGGCTTTATGTTCCTTCACATCAGAGTCTCAATTATTATTCAAGGACTACATTTACTCATTCATAAAATGTTTATTGAGTGCTTAGTATGTGCCTGAAGGCTAAGGTCTGAGGCAAAGTAAATGTGAATGAGACCCAGTTCTTATACTCAAAGAACTCATTGTCTAGGAGAGGAGACAGGAATATACAATAATGGAAGCATACATATAAGAATTTGGTGGTGGGGCGCGGTGGCTCACGCCTGTAATCCCAGCACTTTGGGAGGCCAAGGTGGGCGGATCATGAGGCCAGGAGGTCAAGACCAGTCTGGCCAACATGGTGAAATCCTGTCTTTACTAAAAACACAAAAAATTAGTCAAGCATGGTGGCAAATGCCTGTAATCCCAGCTATTCAGGAAGCTGAGGCAGGAGAATCACTTGAACCCAGGAGGCAGAGATTGCAGTGAGCCAAGACCATGCCACTGTGCTCCAGCCTGGGCAACAGAGCGAGACTTCATCTCAAAAAAAAAAAAAAAAAAAAAAAAAAAAAAAAAAAAAAAAAGAAAGAAAGAAAAGAAAAAGAAAGAAAGAAATTATTCTGTGAAATCTAGCACAATAACAGCATAATGGAGAAGTGGATCTTGAGCTGGTTCTTGAAGACTAAGGAGTTTGGGAGGTGAAAGGGATTCAAAGAACGTTTCAGGCTAAAAGAAGCAACCACTGCAAAGGTGCAAAGACATGAAATGTTTCAGTTGTATCAAATGGGGGTCTGTAGCTTATACCTCAATATGGACTTCAGTACTTTCATATTTACCCAAATGTGTGTGTGTAAATATATATACATGTTTTTCTGCCACAGATGCATACATATTTAACTATATACATATACTTTATGTCAATGTTATGTATGCCACATGTTTGCAAGTAAACATACACAGACATTACACATACTATATGCATAGTATGTATGTAAAGAGACATATATATCTGTTTTGTTTTTTCCCCCTTTTGCCATTATATTAACCTAACTCACAGAATAAAACAATAAAGACAAACAGAAGAATTAATGTACATCATCAAAGTAAGAAAATCTAATTGCATGGACTATATCTGTTACTGCATTTACCAGACTAAGAAATATCTAAGGAAGAATGATTGAAATATAAGCCATAGACACGTAGCTTTGTACAAAGACATTCCTTCATAGGGAAAAGCCTAAATTGACCTTGCTGGTTCAAGTTCCTTTCTGGAATACTCGTAAAGAATGTGTCCCATACTTGTTAACATTTCAGCTGAAAGTAAGATGTGAATAATAAGGGATATTTTCCATGAAGGCTAGAGTCAGTTCGAATCTATGAATTTGCAAAATGACAGTCTGTCCAAAGTTCTTTTTGCTCAGAGTAGCACGACTCAGGAAGAAAAAAAGAAATAACCCAATATGATGCTGCCCAGAATTCTCTATGGAGGCCTTTTGCTGATTTCCACCCACCCCTCATTTTAACCTAGCTTCCCATGCTGGTGCTAATTCAGGGAGGCTTCCCTGCTGCCTTGTGTCTAACTCAGCTCTCCAACCAGCTGAGCTGGCCTCTGGACAGATGATAGTGCAACACGGCAGTAGCTTGTGCATTATTTTATTTTTTTACATATTATCTTATCTCCCCAATTAGTTTGCAAGGGTTCTAAAGACAAGCAATCTCTCATATACTCAGTCCTTTTGAAACAATTACAGTATTTCCTAAAAATACTTCCCAGTAGGTTCCCCTCCTTGGTTTTCTAGTTGTTTTTTTTTTCTTCTTCTTCTTTTTAGATGGAGTTTCACACTTATTGCCCAGGCTAGAGTGCAATGACACTATCTTGGCTCACTGCAACCTCTGTCTCCCCGGTTCAAGTGATCCCTTGCCTTGACCTCCTGAGTAGCTGGGATTACAGGCACCCACCACCACGCCTGGCTAATTTTTTGTATTTTTAGTAGAGATGGGGTTTTACTGTGTTGGCCAGGCTGGTCTCAAACTCCTGACCTCAAGTGATCCACCCACCTCAGCCTCCCAAAGAACTGGGATTACAGGCATGAGCCGATGCGCCTGGCTGGTTTTCCAGTTTTCTTTTGCCATTCTGGCATCAGAAAAAGGAACAAATAAATTATCTTGGGGAGCAGGAGAACATGCTGTAGGGGAAAGCCCTTTTAGACAGGAACAGAAGAAAAAGATAGTTCTTTGACACCAAGAAGTAGGGCTTTGGAGGAGAGAAGGTAAGGAAAGGAAATGAGACATATGTGCCTGGCTGTCTTCTATTGCCCTAAAACCCCAGAGGGCGAGGGTGGAAAGTCACTGGAACATAAGCAGATAGGTTTGAGGAGACACAAAGCTGTGAGACTTGTTCTTGCTTCTCTGGGAAGTAGCTCTGCGTTGATGACAGCACCGCCAAGCTGTAAGGCAGAGATGGCAGAGAGGCATAGCAAGGTGGAAGATAAGCGATCTCCCTTGCTTCATAAGAAGCCCTGGTTAGCAAGGAGAGAATTCCTAGGCTTCCTGTGGACCCAGAAAAGGACCCAGAAAAAGGACCCAGAAGAGAGCAGGAAGGTCAGCCATGTCCACGATCTCCCCACAATCTTGTTGGATGAACCTGTACCAGGAATCAGAAGCTCCCTGGTTCTGCCTCTGTGGAGTTCCTAATGCCTAAAGAATGGGGAGGAAAGTCCCAAGAGGGCAGTTGAAAATGGGTCATCTGATAGAGCTGGCAGCAAGATGCCACCAGCATCAGAGACAAGAACACATGAAGACACCTGTAGCTAGAGCTATCACGGAATAGACCAGATGTTTCTTTAGCTGACAACTGTAGCAGTGGGTGCAGGCCAGATGCCAGGGATGAGAGCAGAACAGTTGCACCATGTCAGAGGCTGTGAAAGACCCAGGGGACAGGATGGGGACCAAGTACCCCACTATCACCAGAATGATAGGTGAGTTATCCTTCAACCAGCTAACTCTGGAAGAAGAGGTAAAAAGGAATACCCCTGAGTGGTGAGTATTTACCTGAAAGACAGCAAATTTAAACTGAATAGACTAATATAATGGAAAAATATACTGTTCGTGTATGCATTTAAGTAAATTTTTCCTTTTGCCTTGTGGGATTAAGGCTACTGAAGAAATTTAAATTCATCAGAGATAATTTAAAAGTTATAAGTCTCTCATATACTCTGAGTTTTGGGTGCAAAATGTTTACCTTGGCTGGGTGTGGTGGCTCAAGCCCGTAATCTCAGCACTTTGGGAGGCCGACTCGGGCAGATCACCTGAGGTCAGGAGTTCAAGACCAGCCTGGCCAACATGGTGAAATCCCATCTCTACTAAAAATGCAAAAATTAGCTGGGCATGGTGGTGGTGGGTGCCTGTAATCCCAGCTACTCAGGGTGCTGAGGCAGGAGAATTGCTTGAACACAGTAGACAGAGGTTGCAGTGAGCCAAAATTGTGTCACTGCACTCCAGCCTTGGCAACAGAGCAAGATTCTGTCTTAAAAAAAAAAAGTTTTCCTTGGCTACATTTACTAGTAGGGTGTGGCTCAGAGAACCTCACATGTAGTAGGCATCCAATAATATTTTAGTAAATGATTTAGACAGATAGATAGGAATCCACAATTCACTTTTCCCTAGCAATTGCTAGCTGGATTGTCAAATTTACTGTCCACAGCAAATGGAAGTCTCCAAAGCTTTTTAATTAGCCAAACTGTAATGTCTGAAGATAACGAATTATTGCTTACATGTATACTTGGACCTAAAAATGTACAAATTTTACATTCACTTATGCATGGCTTCCAGTTTGAAGATCTGCTTTTCTTCTGCTTACTGCATTTGTCAACAACTCCCAGCTATGTCCTCTTTGGAACAGAGGGAGAAAAATTGTTTTTGCACCCTTAATGTGTTCTTAAGACATGACTCTGTCACCATCTGTCTGTCATCAGCTGACCATCTTTATCTATCAACTATTCACTTATCTACACCAACAAGTCTTAAGTAGTAAGGTTAAGTAATTTTCACCATAATGATCAGTTGTAACAAAATTATCATTGTATGCATGGCATTTTACAGTTCACAGAACTCTTCTAACATTTTATCTCTTCTAATTTTAACAACTCCAAATCTCTCCTTAACCCACTCTTAACCAAGGCTTTGTAGTTACTACTCCACTGATAATGCCCTTGTCCAGGTGATTGGTGACCTCTGTCTTGTAGTATCCAGTGGTGAATGTTCAGCCCTTATCTTATGAACTTGTTGATACCACTCAAAACACTCTCTGAGAGCAATTTCTTCACTTTGTTTGGGATCATCTACTGCTTATCTTTTCCTAATTTGGTTGCTCCTCCTCTTCTCTTATTCAGTGTCCTCTACTTTTTCTTCTCTTCTTGACCTTGAAATGTTGAAGGGCCCCACGTCTCAGTCCTTGGACTTCTCTACTTTCTAGGGTATCTTATTCCACATGATACCTTTACATATTATACCATAGGTCCTAACTTCACTTCTCTAGTTCCAGCCTCCTCAGTCTTGAATATCCAAGTCTACTTGACATTTCTACTTGGATATTCAATAGGCATCTCAAACCTGTTAGGTCCACCTTAGCCAGCCCTTCCAAATGTGTGTTTTCCTGATTGCCACCTGTCTTCCTAGGCTTTGGCCTAATGACTATCTTGACTCTGCTTCTTTGATATGTCCTGACTTGGACTTAACTGCTTGTTCTGACTGTAGCCTTAAACTGACCTTCACTTAGTGGTCTTATCCTTGCTTCACGCTGCTCTGGACCTGCAGTTTTGCTTTGCCTGTTGTTTTCCAGGTTCTGCTCCTTATAGGCTTTTATTTCCTGGCAAGCCCTGCTTAGCTGCAGCTTTTCTAAACCACCTCAGCTCTTTGCCCTATATCCAAGGCTCTGGTTGCCAATGACCCTGGTGTCACTATCTACTTCGCAATTTAATTTTAATGAAAACCTGGTACCTTTCAACTTTGGTTCCTTTATACTTTTCCCTTTAACGAAAGTTGTTAATCACATGATATACAGAGTACGCGTTATAGGAGTATCATCAGAGATGGTTTATCAAATGTTTAATTGCATATTGCCTATTCTTGCCTTTGCCTTTAGGTGATTATAATCCAACCTTGGCTAAAAGCTTCAGCTCTATTATCACCTCTGGTTGGTTGGTGTTAGCTGCCTAGAGTTCATTTTGGGAAGGCTTTTGAGTCATTCAACTCCCCAGGAATGAATGTTGTGATCAATTGGTAATGCTCATCATCTATGTTGTATGAGGAAATCTTGTTTTAAGTATTTCTCATCCATATATACTCTAAGATATCATTCTCTTGCCCAAACTCATTTTCTGTTCTTGTATCAATAGAAATAATTTAAGATAATTAATAATCCATTAATAATTCTGAACAATATTGATGCTTCTAGTAACTAATAATAGTTCATGATAATTGATTAATTTAGTAGTAGCAATAGTATTTTTAACAATTTTTCTTAGAAAATAGAGACAGGATCTTACTATATTGTCCAGGTTGGAGTGCAGTGGCTATTCATAGGCATGACCATAGCTCACTGCAGTCTCAAACACCTGGCTTGAAGAGAGCTTCCCACTTCAGCCTCCTGAGTAGCATGGGCTACAGCATATGCCACCATGCCAAGCTCTAATAATTGATACAATTTCTATAATACTTCACTGTCTACCAAACAATATACCAAGAATTTTGCATATAACTCATTTAATCTTTACAGTTACCCTTGAGCATTACTATTATCTCCTTTTGCATACAAGGAAACAGAGATAGAGATATGAAGCAATGGGCACAAGTTCTTTTAGCTGGTGAATGGTAGAATTTGAACCAATAATTATCTGACTCCAGAGCCATGTTCTTAAAGACTCTGCTAAATTGTCAATATGACTGTTGTTTTAAACATTTTAAGAATTTGATATATAACATACATAAAATGCCCAAATCTTAAGTATACAACCCAATGATTTTTTTAAGAGACAGGGCCTTGCTCTGTTGCCCAGACCAGAATGCAGTGGCACAATTATGGTTCACTGGAACCTCGAACTCCTGGGCTCAAGCAATCTTCCCACCTCAGCATCCCAAGTAACTGGGACCACAGGCATGTGCCACTATGCCTAGCTTTTTTTTTTTTTTTTTTGTAGAGATGGAGTTTTGCTATATTGCTCAGGCTAGTCTTGAACTCCTGGTCTCAATTACAGGCATGAGCCACCGCACCCAGCCCCAGCTCAATGAATTTTTACAAATACTGACACTCATGTAGCTACCACTCATTTAAAAATCTAGTACATTTCCAACAACCCAGAAGGCTCCTTTATCCCTCTTCCCAGTTGCTATTCATCCTTAGTAACAGCAATTATGACTTTTATCACCATGAATTAATTCTACTTGCTTTTGAACTTTACATAAATGGAATTGTACTGTCAGTAGCCTTTTGTTTCTGATTTCAGCTGTTAATCCTTATGTCCATGAGGTTCATCTGACAGCCCCTCTGGCAGCTATGATGCCCACTAGACCCTGTGCCAAAGTGATTTCCAAGTGGCAGAGATTATTCTGGGCTGGCGCCATCAGAGGAGTGACACAGGAGCTCAGCCTTGAGTACTGAGAAAGGTTTGGAGGAGTGAAGCAGGGCAGAACAACTGATTTGGGCAAGGGAGCCCCTCTGGCCAAAGCAGAACGTAGCTACAGTTATGATTGAGGAGTGAAGAGCAGCTGAAGAGTCTGGAAATGCATTCACTTGGCCCAAGAGACATGACTAATGATACACTGAAGGAGGCAGGTCTACTTAGTATTCCATAAAGAGCCCTTCTCCTCCAGCTATTTCGGTGATTCTAGTTTCTGGCTTTCAGAAACCAGCATTTTTTCATTACTTTTTATTTGCGGGATCGTATGGTGCTGTTTTCGGCCAACATTTTAGTTGTATTTATCCTCTCCTTGTTTTTACACTCCAGAAGACAGTGTTTTCTAAGAAACTGCCATTATTCTGGTATCCACTAAGAAATATTCTGGTCACATCCAGCTAAGAGCGAAGCAAATATCCTCACATGCATAATCTATGCCTGTTTTGTTTCCCTTGCACTCTTAGCCTCCTGCCTTCACAAATTTCCTCCCAGATTTATTTCTTTTTGATAGACATACACAATTGTCAACAAATGTTGTATTAAAAATGGATTTCTGTATTTACCAGGAGTACCTTGGGACTGGGAGAAGCATCAAAGGTGTTTTCAACACAATCTGCACGGAGATAACTATGATGCACACCAAGCTTGTTAGAAATCTGAAAGCAAAACAAATCAGAACAAAGAAGCTTTCCAATAGAAAGACTGACTTATACTAACAAAAACACATATTTTGAAAAATATTATATTGAGGAATAAAATATCCAAGAAATATTCTTGCATGCACTAACAGTTTAATCAATTACAGTCTCATTTATCCTAGTCTTAATATTCACAGAATGTTTAAATCAGGTCAGAGAAAGAACTGGATGGAGGTGGCCAATTCTAAATTTCTGGAGAATGAACATTTAATAAAAATAATAAGAATAAGTTAGAAAGAATAAAATTAACTTTTCTGAGCTTGGATATGATGTGCCAAACCATGTTGTCAGCATTTTTGCAGAGGTTTTGGGCCCTGACCTCTCTTTCTTTTTTCTTTTCTTTTTTTTCAAAGCTGAGGTAGAACTTAGCATTGGGGTCTGACCTTGTTCTCAGCATTTTTACAGAGGTTTGGGGCCCTGGCTTTGCTTTTTTTTTTTCCTTTTTTTTCAACGCCTAGGTAGAATTTAGCCCTGGGGCCTGAGCTTCCTGTGGGCTGTGGATATCTGCTACCTCCCTTGTGTATGTTCACCTAAGTGGTAGTATGAGGTACACATTGATGCCTCTTCATGCCTATCTCTCCTTCTTGTTCTCTTGCCCTACCCCCTTCATCCCACCTTCCCAGCCTCTGACAATAGGACCTTGGATCTTAAGCTCCTTCCCCTACAGTTTGCCTCATGCAGACCCTCTTTGCTAATCCCTTTTCCCTCACCTGCTCTGCTCTGACTTCACTTACCCTATGCTAGCCTCTTAGAATAAATGTGTGTATCTGATGGCCTCAGTGTGCCTTCCTTACCAGTCCTTGCTTCAGGCCAGGACTTCTGTAGGTGAGGTACAAGTTTAAGAGCTGTGCAACATGTAGGGGGAGTCTACTTTTGTCCTTGAAATGTGGACAGGCAGCTTGTTTCAAAACTCATTTCTATTAGACATGTTTGATAATTAATTTGATAAATTAAAAAAGAAAAATGGGAAGAAAAGAAACCTTGAATGACAGGCAGAGCAGGTGGGTGACTTTCATCTTGGGGTGCTATATCCCTAGGGTAATTGTCAGTCATCCATTATCTTGATGTCACCCCATTCCCAACTTCCCAGCTACCCGAGGATCAGGATTCCATAAGCAGACTCTCAGGTTCTTCGCCTTACTTTTTAGAATGGGATGAAAAAAATAGTCCTTATTTTAGCAACTCGGCACCAGAATTCTTTTAAGAAGGGAAATATTTTTACAAAAACTCTCTTGACAAATCAGTCAGAGTATAGATTTCAATAACAGTGATTTAAGAAAAGGAGTCTCTCAAGACACAAAATAATAGTGATTAAGTTGCCCTGTATAAGAAAAGCTATTTGGGGCAGTATCGTGTGTGTTTTTCTGAAACAGAAGGAAGGAAAAGGTAAGGAGGTAGACAGAAGGGCCAGAAAGATGGAGAGAGGCTGAAAGTTGGTGAGGTGAAGAATCAGAGAAAATTCCCGAAGTTTGGGTTCAAGAATAATTTTTTAAATGGAGAAACTCATTTAAAAACAGTCATTAAACAGTGCTCTGTTTGAAGCCTGTCATAATGCTGCCGTAATACCCCCATTTTCCTGCAAATTACTATTAAAGTCTGCAATGTCCAAAGTTCTTGGTGTGATTGGGGTTTTGGTAGCCATCATAGAAGGAATAGCATGTTAAGCCTGCGTTGCCATGTTGTGAGATAGATCAAATTGACTGGGAGAAGTAGGAATCTGTGGCCAAGAGTGTTCAAGAGAACATCAGCTCCCCTAGGAGTTCAGAGATGACCAGAAGAGGATTTTGGATTTCCTTGATCAGCAGAATGGGTTTGTGAATCATTCTTATCTTGATCTCGAGGGACCAGGAGCACTTAACTGGCATCAAGGTTACATGTTTCTACCAACATGGTAGGAAGTCACTGAAGTACTTTTGAGTCTTTCATTTCTCTTATTCCTGTATTTAATAAGTTTCTAGATCCTCGTCTCTTTATACTCAGTGCTCTCGTTACCTGTCTTTTTATCTGCATCTGTACTTCCCTCACTAGGATGAAATATTTTATTTCTTTCTACTCATTTGCAATAGTTCCTTAGCTGACTTCCCTGAATTGGATCTTTCAGTCTCTTTCCCTTCTCCTTTCCAATCTGCACATGACTGCCAAGCAGTTTACTACTGTCTGTTTCCAAAGAGTTTGAGGTGATGTGTCTATAGAAAATGAAATCTGAAGTCTTCTAAGGTCTTTATTTAAAACCCTTCAATGTTAACTTTGAAACCCATAGCAGACTGTATACCAGGATTTCATTCTTAAATTTTTATATAATAATACTAATATCTAACATTTACTTAGGTTTATCTTGGGTTAGACACTGAAGGGATAACTTGTTTAATCCTCACAACTATCTTTGGCGGGGGGTGATGGAGGTAAGCAATGGCAGTGAGCATCTATTTCTACCCCTGGTAAGCCTTAACATTGTATTAGGTTGGCACAAAAGTAATTGAAGTTTTTGCAATTACTTTTAATGGCAAAATGGCAATTATGTTTGCACCAACGTAACAGAAAGACAAGAAGTCACCAAACTACATTTCCCAGGTTCTCTTCATGTAGGGTTCTGAATGAGAATTTGGTTTTTTCAATGAGATACACATGGGAGAGACCTGGAAAGTAGAAGTGAGATGGAGCATCTAATACTGCTTTTGGCTCTTTTCTGCTGACCAGTGGGTTTGTAGAGACATGGTGTTTTCCAGGAGCAGAATTCCAGTGTACAATTTTCAACTTTTGGTGCTGGAGGCAACAGCAATTTTGCTAATCTGTCTTACTAATTCCCTAGATTGTAGCATGGTGATGTATTTTTAATTCAACTGTTCTAGTAGTGGCCACCTGAGTCCCCACCTTTCTAACTATGACACGTGGGTGGTGATGTTCAAAAGTTGCTTCTGGAGTCCAAGCCTATAGCTTGTTCCTCCTTTCCTTCCAACAATTTTTAAGAGCACCTAACTCCTTGCATTAAATTCCATTCTCCTTAAAGTTCATCTAGTGGTTACGATTTCCTAAAGGGGACCCTGAATGATCTAGGTAGGCACAATCATTATCATTTTATAGATGAAATGGAGGCAGAGAGAGGTTAAGTAACTTTCCCAAGGTCCCAGAGCAAATATAAATCATGGAGCTAAGTTTTAAATCTGGTTCTACAGCTTGTGATTATAATTTCTACCTTACACTTCCGCTTGATACATTTAAATAATATGTGCATAGACAAGGGGAGGGAATAGAGTGTAGTAATTAGGAGTGAAGACTTTGGACTTGAAGAGTACGTGGGTTCAAATGCCTACTCTGTCCTATTCCTAGATCTCTAATATTTGGCCAATTAACTTCTGTGTGCCTCAGGACCTTCATCTATAAAATAAGAGTACTGATATTAACTTTAGATAGTAATTGTGATGATTAATTGAGAGAGTACATGTAGAGCACTTAGCATAGTACCTGTACTCAATAAACAGCAGCCACATATCCAAAAAGAGAAGCCAATAATACATTTTCTTTCCTTCTTTTCTTTTCTTTTCTTTCTTCTTCTTTTTCTTTCTTTCTTTCTTTTTTTTTTTTTTTGAGAGGAGTCTCACTCTGTCACCCAGGATGGAGTGCAGTGACGTGATCTCAGCTCACTGAAACTTCTGCCTCCCGGATTCATGCCATTTGTCTGCCTCAGCCTCTGGAGTAGCTGGGACTACAGGTGCGTGTCACCATGCCTGGCTAATTTTTTGTATTTTTAGTAGAGACGGGGTTTTACCATGTTAGCCAGGATGGTCTCCATCTCCTGACCTTGTGATCCACCCACCTCGGCTTCCCAAAATGCTGGTATTACAGGCATGAGCCACTGCACCCAGCTTTTCTTTTCTTTTCTTTTTTAATAGTTATTGGAGGCAGCCAAGAAGGGGACCATTGTGGTTGGGGCCGAGGACTGGTGAGCATGTCTAGGACTAAGGGAGTGTCTTAGGAGGCAGCTGGTAGGGCAGGGGCTAGGGAGATGGCCAAGAAGACAGCTGGTGTTATAGAGAGATTGGTTCTGTACAGTGGGATTGAGCCAATAAGTATATTGAAGATAATGGGAACCATGTGTCTCATTGTTGGTGAAGAGGGAAGACTATGGAGAGCAGGAAGGCTAGAATAATTCCTATAGCAGTGGATTAGAATTGCAGTGTTGGTAAGAACTCGTAAATGATAATGGATATAGATATTATGTGTGTGTGTGGGGGGGTGGGCATTCACATGTATATACAGTGGTCTCCCTCATCCAAGGTTTTGCTGTCTGTGATTTCAGTTACCCACAGTCAGCAAAAAGTCATAATTTTTTTTTTCTATTTTTAAAATCTTTTAAATGTTTTGAGAGAGGGTCTTGTTCTGTCACCGAAACTGGAGTGCAATGGTGCAGTCTGGGCTCGCTACAACCTCCGCATCCCAGGCTCAAACGATTCTCCTGCCTCAGCCTCCCAAGTAGCTGGGACTACAGGCATGTGCCACCATGTCTGGCTTGTTTTAGTACTTTTTGTAGAGACAAGGTTTAGCTGTGTTGCCCCAGGCTGGTCTCAATCTCCTGGACTCAAGCAATCCACCTGCCTTGGCCTCCCAAAGTGCTGGAATTATAGACATGAGCCACCATGTCTGGCCCAGTGGCCAAAAATATTAAATGAGACTGGACATAGTGGCTCGTGTCTGTAATCCCAGCACTTTGGGAAGCTGAGATGGGAGGATTGTCTTTGTCCAGAGTTCGAGACCAGCCTGTACAACATAGTGAGACCCCGTCTCTAAAAAAAAAAAAAAGAAAGAAAGAAAAAAAATTAGCCAAGTGTGGTGGCATACACCTGTAGTCCTGGCTACTTGGGAGGCTGAGGCAGGAGGATTGCTTGAGCCTAGGAGGTTGACACTGCGGTGAACTGTTATCACAGCACTGCACTCCAACCTGGGCAACAAAGTAAGACCCAGTCTCCAAAAAAAAAAGAAGTTAAATGGAAAATTCCAGAAATAAACAATTCATACATTTTTTTTGAGGCAGATTTTTTTTTTTTTTGAGACAGAGTCTCGCTGTGTCTGTAGGTAGATGGAGGTAGATTGTTATGCCAATGTTCATTTTCTGATTTTGATGGCTGTGCTATGGTTGTGTAGGAATGTGTCCTTGTTTTTAAAAAATAGGCAATGAAGTATTTAGGGGCAAGGAGGATTCATGTCTGCAAGTTACTCTAAATAATTCAGATAAGAGAACAAGAAAAATAAAGCAAATCATGTAAAATGTTAACAATTGGAAAACCTTGGTAAAGGACACATGTAACATTTCTTGCAGTATTTTTGCATCTTACCTGTGAGCTAGAAAGTACTTCAAAATTAAAAGTTAAAAAAAGGACGAATATACACCAAAGTTTTGATGTTAGTGATGTCTGAATCAGGAGCTTAGAAACACTTAATTCCTGTTTTTGCTTATTTATATTTCTTATGCCTTTTATAATGCCCATGTTTTTTTGTTTGTTTGTTTGTTTGTTTGTTTGTTTGTTTGTTTGTTTTTGAGACGGAGTCTCGCTCTGTCGCCCAGGCTGGAGTGCAGTGGCCAGATCTCGGCTCACTGCAAGCTCCGCCTCCCGGGTTTACGCCATTCTCCTGCCTCAGCCTCCCGAGTAGCTGGGACTACAGACGCTCGCCACCTCGCCCAGCTATTTTTTTGTATTTTTTACTAGAGACGGGGTTTCACCGGGTTAGCCAGGATGGTCTTGATCTCCTAACCTCGTGATCCGCCCGTCTCGGCCTCCCAAAGTGCTGGCATTACAGGCTTGAGCCACCGCGCCCGGCCTCCATGTTATTTTTATAAAAGCAAAAGAGACAATAATAACAATCTCTTAGTGACTCCTCATTGTCTATGAAACAAAAATCCAGTGTTTTTAACCTGCCAAGCAAGGTGCCACCTGATTTTCTAGCCTTACTCCTCTAGCCTTGCCATCAGTCCTCTGCTGCAGCCAGACGTTCCATTCTGTCTCCCGGATGGCCATGCGTGCTCCAGCTCTGTGTTTTAACTCACATCTTCCTAGGATTCTCTCCCACTGTTCATCTTCCCAACTCCTGCCCTTTTTTACTTTTTTTTTAGAGACAGAGTCTCATCCTTGTCACCCAGGCTGGAGTGAAGTGACATAATCAAAGCTCACTGTAGCCTCAAACTCCTAGGCTCAAGCAATCCTCCCACCTCACCCTGTGGAGTAGCTAGGACTGCAGGTGTGCACCACTGTACCCAGCCAATTAAAAAAACTTTTTTTGGCTGGGCGCGGTGGCTCACGCCTGTAATCCCAGCACTTTGGGAGGCCGAGGCGGGCGGATCACGAGGTCAGGAGATCAAGACCATCCTGGCTAACACGGTGAAACCCCGTCTCTACTAAAAATATGAAAAAAAATTAGCTGGGCGTGGTGGCAGACGCCTGTAGTCCCTTACCCTCGGGAGGCTGAGGCAGGAGAATCAGGTGAACTTGGGAGGCAGAGCTTGCAGTGAGCCGAGATCACGCCACTGCACTCCAGCCTGGGCGACAGAGCGAGACTCCGTCTTTTTGTAGATACAGGGTCTTGCTCTGTTGCTCAGGCTGATCTCATACTCCTAGGCTTCAGTGATCCTTCTGCCTTAGCCTCTCAAAGCTCTGGGATTGCAGGCATGAGCCACTGCACAGGGCCTCCTTCCTATTTTTAAAAACTGAGTTGGAATCCAAGTTCTCTATAAATCCTACCCTGACCACCCAGTGAAAATGAGCTCTTCCTCCTCTAACATTGCTTGTATAATTTGGCAATTAAAAAATTCCAATGCAATAAATATTTATTGAGTGTTTGCCATGTGAAAATAACCATATAAGGTCCTATGTGGAACTCCAAGATAAATAAAACACTTTTTCCTTAAGTAGAGTTATAAAATAACTACTCAAAATTATAATCACATGCAGAACATGTTATGTACTATAAGGCAGGGCAGAGAGAGCTCGGGCATTTGGAGGAGGGAAGGGGAGAGGAAAAGAGCTGACATTTGTTGAATCAATATTACACATTCAACCAATAATGTATCATGCTACATATTGTCATTTAATCCTCATGACAACTCCTTTTAAAGGGGTGGAAGCTAGGGTTCAGGAAAGTAAAAAAAATAACTAAGGTTGTATACCTGATAAAGTAGTAATTAAAAGTCAGAGTTCAGATCCAGTTCTGGCTTTAAAGAACAATCTCTTATCTAGTTAGTGACTTAAGAAAGGTTTTATAAGAAGCAGGCATTTGAGATGAGGCTTGAATCATGGGTAGGATTAGATAAATTGGAGGGAGAGAGGGAAGTGTATTCCCCCAGTCTTAAAATTCATACGCAAAGTGCAGAGGTAAGAACGAACAGAATGAGTTCAGGTAGTAGTGAATAGCCAAGTTAGGTTCATAGTGCGTGTGTAATGAGCTAATAATTTAGTAATAACTGTCTTTTATTTTGTCAGACCCCATTTTACACACTTTTATGTATACTGTCTCATTTAATGCTCATGGCAATGCTGTGAGGTAATATATCAGTTAAGTTTTATTGCATGAAACACCACCTTAAAACATAGTGACTTGAATTAGCTCACAATCTGTGGGCTTGGCTCAACTGAAAGGAGCTTTGGTTGGTCTGGCCTGGGCTCATTCCTGCAGCTGTAGTCAGCTTGGTTGACTGGAGAGAATGATCTAACATGGCCTCAGTTACATTTCTAGTGATGGGCAGCTGGAGGGCAAACATAGTTCCTCCACATGGCTACTCTAGAGGGCTAGCTCGAGTTCATTCACAGGGTGGTCTCAGGGTTTCAAGTGTGTAGAAGAAGAATTCCCTAGGCTTCTTGAGACGTAAACTCATAAATTGCAGAAGTTCACTTCCACATATTCTACTGATCAAAATAAGTCATGAACCCAGCCCAAATTTAAGGGATGGGAAAACACAGTCCAATTCTGAGTGGGCAGAGGCTGTGAAGGGGGTTGTAGTTATCTGTAGCCTACCACAGATGGATATTATTATCACCCCCACTTTAACACAATTTTTAAAAAAGAGACTTGAAGAAATTAAGCAATTTTCCTAAGGTTGCATAATCAGGAAGTGACAAAATCAGGATTTGAACCCTGGCCTGTCTTAGTGTGGAACCCAGGTTGAAAAGGTATGTACCAGTTGTATGATGCAGAGCCTAGCATGACTGGCACGGTGATGATTTGTCATGGAACTCTGAAAGATAACAAATTGGGGTTGGTGGTTTTTTAATATAAAGGTGAAAAAAATATGTATGCTTTGGGAAGATTTCCTTGGAAAGGGATAGACTGGTGAAGGAAGGGCTAGAGGGAGTGATGCCAGCACAGGAGCTCATGTAATGGCCAAAGTAGAGAGAAAATGTGTGTCAGCAGTAACATGGCTACTATTCGAATGGTAAAGATGAGAATAAATGTGTCGCCTCTTGGAAAAGAGGGAATGAATTCAAGAGCCATTGTGGAGTTAGAATTTAGAGGACTTGGCAATTGATTGGGCATGATTGATGGAAGAAGAAGAATAGAGAGGAAAATGAACTTCCAAAGTTATACTCTTAAATGCCAGAGAAAAAGTGATACTTTTAGAGTAAAAGAAGTCAAAAGAAAGAGTTGGGTTGGGGATTAGAGAAGAGTCTGTGGGTTTGGGACTTGTTCGGTTTAAAGTGTCAGCAGAATAACTACATGGAAGTGCTTAGCAGGCCACTGGTAAGAAGGATTATAGCTGAGGAGAAAGACTAGTTCTGCAGGGCACATTTAGAAGTCATCTGCAAAGAGGTGAGATTAGAAGCTGTAGGAAAGGCTGGGTGTGGTGGCTCACAGTTGTAATACCAGCACTTTGGGAGGCTGAGGTGATTAGATCACCTGAGGCCAGGAATTTGAGACCAGCCTAACCAACATGACAAAACCCCATCTCTACTAAAAATACAAAAATTAGCCAGGTGTGGTGGCACACGCCTGTAATCCCAGCTACTCGGGAGGCTGAGGCAAGAGAATCACTTGAACTTGAGAGGCAGAGGTTGCAGTAGGCCAAGATTGCACCATTGCACTCCAGCCTCGGCTACAGAGCGAGACTCCATCCTCTGCCACTGTCCCCCGACCTCCAGGCTGGGAAAAAGGATTTCGTGTCGTCCACTTTCAGAGACTATCCAGAGAAAACAAAAGCAGATATATAGAGAGAAAATGGTCAAAGAAGTAGGGGTAGGAAAAAGGTCAAGGAAAGAGAGAGTTTCAAAATATTAAGGAAAGAGAATTTCAAGGTGGATGAGTTGATCTGTATATAAATGCTACAAAAATCTAATCAATTGTATTTCTGGGCAAATGGTTTATATGGTAATCATCAGAGTTGGAGCAGTGGTGGATTAGAAAAGTTATAGGTGATTGGATCTAAGGCAGAAATTTGTAATATTTTGGGGGTTGGGGATCCCTCTGAGAATCTGGTGAACGCTATGTACCTGTCCCCCAGGGAAAGGCAAATCCATGAAATACTTTTCATACAATTTCAGGAGATGTATAAAGTCAATGGGCTACAATGAGCAAGAAGTAGACTTCAGATTTTGAACACTGTATCTAAGGATAAACAGTCTTATTCACATCAGAGGGGGCAGAATACTAACTGACAAATTTGTGAAAATGCTGGAGCTAAACATAGTCCCTAACACCTCCTATATGTATGCATTCCCAAGTCTGAGCACGCGCAAGTGAGGAGGGAGAAAGGGAGGAGAGGAAAGAGAAAGGGCCAGGGGCAGGGAGGAGATAAACGCAGGCACAAAGAAAGACAGAGAAGGGCTTATCAAGTTAAAATAAGAATAATAATTATAATAGTTGCAATTATTAAGGTGGTCTTGTGTATCAGGTACTTTACATATAATATTTTGTTTAATACTCACAAAACCCTCTAAGATAGAAATTATTACTCCAGATGAGAAAACTGAGATTCAGAACAGTTCATGACAAACTCAATAGGGTCTATGACTGAAATGGGATTCAGTGTGACTCCAAACCCATGTTTTTCCAAAGAGGCCATATTACCTCCCATGAACACAAGTCAGAAAAACAAACAGAAATTCTCAGCTGAAATGTTAGCAACAGAAAATAATTTTATTTTAGGTGTTATCTAAGATTAGAATACCAAAGGAAAACAAGAGCCAAAAAAAATATGTTAAGAATTGTATAAGAACTTTGGTGGATGCTAAGAAGTCACCCAGTAAACTTTGCTCTTTATTCTTGATGAAAACTTTCAAAAAGTTTGGTTTGGAAAGTTTACTAGAGAGATTTTGCAATTGCTATGACAAACAACTCCCAAATGCTGTGGCTTAACAAAGATTTATTTCTTGCTCACATCACATTTGGCATAGTATGTGTGTGGTATGGGGGGCAGGGGAACTAGGCAGGGCTCCGTTGCACTTAGTCATTCGAGGGGCCACTTCCTTAGGGGCTCTGAGTCCTCTGCTGGGTCCCTTGTACCCAGCCAGCAGGGAAGTCAAGACAGAGAACACGGACTACACTCACTCTGTCCATGTTCCATTGACTGGGGTGGGTCACATGGCTTCATCCAGATG
Organism: Chlorocebus sabaeus; assembly: GCF_047675955.1. Classification (NCBI taxonomy): domain Eukaryota; kingdom Metazoa; phylum Chordata; class Mammalia; order Primates; family Cercopithecidae; genus Chlorocebus; species Chlorocebus sabaeus. Next base: position 72,476,777 of record NC_132923.1, read on the forward strand.
CAAAGGGACTGGGAGAGGTAATTTAGTTGTATATCAAGAAAGAGAACACTACTTGATGTGGAGAATCTCTGCCATTGAGCTTCTTTTTATATCTTTTACATGATAACATATTTAAAACGGAGGCCCACGTTTATAGTTAATGTGGGCCTGTCAGAGTTGTTTCCTTAGGAATACATATAAGAACAAATTCTGTTTCTAGGTGCTATGGTCTGAATGTTTGGGTCCCCCTGCTCCCCCTGCCCCCCCTGCCCCCCTGCCCCCCTGCCCGCCCCCCACAGATTCAGATTTTGAAACCTAATCACTAATTTGTTGGTGTTAGGAGGTATGGTCTTTGGGAGCTGATTAGGCCATGAGGGTGGAGTCCTCATGAATGGGATTAGTACCCTAGTAAAGGGATTGAGGGAGTCTGTTTGGCCCTTTTTTTCCTCCCTTCCACGTTGTGAGCACGCGGCATGAATGTGCCACTTATGAGGAAGAAGCCCTCACCAGACACTGCATCTGCTGGCACCTGGATCTTGGACTTCCAGCCTCCAGAACTTTGAGAAATAAACTTCTGCTGTTTATAAGCCACCCTGTCTCAGGTATTCTGTTACAGCACTCTCAATGGACTGAGACAGTAGTCCTACTCAACATACTACCAGACACTGATAATAACTATTTGAGGAGAAAAATAAATTAAAATATAGAAAACAAGAAAACAAGTGTCTACAGATGACATAGTTTAAAATTCCTTAGAATTCCAAGAAAATTATAGTCAAGTATAATAAATAAAGGCTGCTTCCATGCTTGGTAGAAGACAAAGGGGAGCTGGTGTGTTCAGAGATCACATAGCAAGAGAGGAAGCAAGGGTGGAAGCAGGTGGTGTAGGCAATTTTTAACAGCCAGCTTTCATGGGGACTAATAGAGCAAGAGCTCATTCATTACCATAAGAAAGGCAGAAAGCCATTCATTCATGAGAGATCTACCCCCATGACCCAAACACTTCCCATTTGGGCCCAACTCCAACATGGGGAATCAAATTGCAACATGAGGTTTGTGGGGACAGACATACAAACTATAGCAAGCACTTACACAAATTATTAGAAGAAAAGGAAGCTTCATATCAACCCCAGACGTGGAAGAGAAATTCACGGAGGTCACCGGAGACAAGATGGATTCTAACATGTATGCATTTAAAGCATTAGCACAGTGTCCTTGGCTTTCAGTTTATCTCCCCTCACTAAATCCTCTTCAATGACTGAAGAGTTGCTAATCTGATTGGTTAGATACCAGGACAGAGACTGAGCTGTGTTTACCAGCGGGTGAGGTTTCCTCATATGCCTGCAGCCATACTTCCAGCACTTGCTTCCAGCCTTCTTTTCCTATTTTCTTTCCTATGCTGGTTCTATAGAACAGTATGCCTTTGCTGGACACACCAAGTACTTCTCCACCTTGCTGCATTCACATGGAAAGCTTTCACTCCTAGGCTGCTCCCTCATTTTCAGTACACTGTGGCACACCTTGGCCCTCAATGGCAAACCCAGCCTTTCTCTGTTTCCTGCTTCTAGGACTGTATGAGGTTCATAGATTTTTTTCTTGCCACTTTTTGAAGAGTCTTCGCTCCATCTGTTTTCCTTCTCTTCTCCAAGATAGACTCTGGTACTCTGCTCTGACTCAAGGTTATGCAGTTGTGCAGATGCTTATTCATAAATGGGCATATGAAGGAAGGAGGAAGATGGGCCCTCCTCATAGATGCAGCCTCAGCAGTCACGTCTGTACCATCCACGCTCTCTGGAAACAGGTGTTTACCACATGTGTACCATCCACGCTCTCTGGCAACAGGCATTTCCTCTGGCCAAAGGAGTGGACACTGAATCATGCTTGAAGAATTGCTGGGTATGGGCACTGTTCTATGTGCTGTACACAAATTAACTCATTTAATCTTCATAATAACCCTATGAGATAACTATTCCTCCAAAGATGAGGGCACTTCAGCATAGAGAGGGTATCTTTCCCCACGTCACCATACTAGTAAGGGAGTAAATGTGCTGAGGCCTAAACCAGGCAGCTTGGTTCTCATCTCCTACTGGCCTCGGTGATTCAAGCTGGACCATTCAGAGTCCTTTCTTGGGACTTTTCCAATTTGTGCCAGGCCAGGTAATACTGTCAGATCGCCAAGATGGGAATGTGAATCTAGAGCCATCTGCAGCCATGTTCCCCCATGTGTTTGCCACAGGAGAGAATAAAGCTGACAATTAGAGAAAAGCAGAACTGCTTGACAGCTTCCTAGAAGCATTGAGACACGGCTTCCAGTCACCTTCAACCATTCTCAGGTTCAAGAGCACATGAAGTATAGCAATTTCATTTTCTTGATTATGGGTTTTCGAATTGTGCCTCTGTCATTAGCAGTCAAAGGGTTCTAACTATCGGAAAAATTGAAGTCCAGATTGACCAGCTCATGTGGCAAAGTAAGCACAGTAATTACAATAGGGAGTATGGTGAGCTCAGTACTCCCTTTTAGATAAATTGCTAAAGCTAAGTTTAATTACTCATAGGGTCGCAGAAATGAATTTAACAGGTTGCCCACTAAAATCTTGATCTGCATAACCCAAAACCCTCCAGGCCTGGTAAACAGAGGCTTCATATAAGTCATCGCACTATCAGGTCACAACCTCTCACCCATTTCCAGACCTGAGTGAGCTTCCAGCTCCAGAGCTCCTTAAATGAAGGGGAGACAGAGTACCCCTAAGGAAGAACCCTGCTGGGCCTACTGTGAATTTCCCTTTTCCTTTTCCACAAAAGGACTTGTGGTCCATGTGACTATGCATTCAGGAAGGAGAAACACCTAAATTTAGGGAGAGGGCACTGTAGGACACCGCACTGGTTTGAATTCATCTCATACAAGCTCTGATGGAACCCTGAATCCATTTCTATAGTTATTTTTCTGATCCTTGATCTCAAGTGAATATCCCAGGCATTTGAACTCCACGTTGAATCCGTAATCTGTGAAACAATAGCAATCATGGGTTAAAGGGCCAAGTGGAAACAAGTGGAATTCCTCCTGTATAGCAAAGTTGCAACCCAACGCAATATGCATCCCTTGAGGAGTGTGAAGGACAAGAACACATGAAAATAAAAAATTAGCCCTTTGTCACTGGGCTGAAAGTTGATTACACATTTTTAGCTTATCTATAATTATTCACTCATTTTATTTTTCTACTTAGATTCTGGGTTTTGGAACCTCTTTAATTTCTCTTCACTCATTGTTGATGTTGTTTTAGTGTGTTTCCTATGTCTGGTATATTTGTTTATAAACAAATGGTTTTAAGATGTCTTCTTCTTTTAAACTATACTTAAAAAACTAAACATACATGTTAAAAATCTTCTTACTCCAACATATAAAGAGAGGCTGGACAGACAGAAAATGCTACCCTCCCTAAGGGAAAGTGGTTGTCCTGAGTGTTTACTACATGAGTCAAAAGGGACAAAGACAGCAGGCCCATGGGACTAAGGCACCACGTTTCTTGTCCTCAGTTGGTGCCAGTGAATCTCACTGTGCAAGGCATTTTCATCCTGCAGACTGCTTTAGAAGTGAAGTTTTGAAATAAGTGCTTAAAAAAGAATGTAAAGAGAGAGGACAAATCTCAAATGTCTCAGGTATTTAAAAATTTCACTTTTTACCTTACGTTTCTCTCCTGAATGGAAAGACCGTGTTTTTAAAACCTTTAGATGTCATTTTTTTCCAAATGAAATTGTGAGTCTTATAAAATTTTAATCAAAATTTCAATTTTATGTTTTAAGAACATAACAAAATAATTCGAGAATTTGTCTGGAGAAAGGAAAGAATAATAATAACTATGCAGTTATTGACATAGATGACTATTAAGTGAGAAATTGCCTACTAATAGTTAAAGTGAAATAATTAAAGCAGTGTAGTATTGATTTAAGAATGAGAGAAGTTGGCTGGGCACGGTGGCTCAAGCCTGTAATCCCAGAACTTTGGGAGGCCAAGGTGGGTGAATCACCTGAGGTCAGGAGTTTGAGACCAGATTGGCCAACATGGTGAAACCCCATCTCTATTAAAAAATACAAAAATTGGCGAGGCACGGTGGCTCATGCCTGTAATCCCAGAACTTTGGGAGGCCAAGGTGGGTGAATCACCTGAGGTCAGGAGTTTAAGAACAGACTGGCCAACATGGTGAAACCCCAACTCTATTAAAAAATACAAAAATTGGCCAGGCGCGGTGGCTCACGCCTGTAATCCCAGCACTTTGGGAGGCAGAGGCAGGTGGATCACTTGAGGTCAGGAGTTCAAGACCAGCCTGGCCAACATGGTGAAACCCCGTCTCTACTAAAAATACAAAAATTAGCCGGGCATGATGGTGGGCACCTGTAATCCCAGCTACTCGGGAGGCTGAGGCAGGAGAATCACTTGAATCCGGGAGGCGGAGATTGCAGTGAGCCAAGATCGTGCCACTGCACTCTAGCCTGGGTGACAAGAACAAGACTCTGTCTCAAAACAAACAAACAAACAAAACAACCCACAAAAATGAGCTGGGTGTAGTGGCGGGTTCCTCTAATCCCAGCTACTCGGGCGGCTGAGGGAGAAGAATTGCTTGAACCTGGGAGGCGGAGGTTTCAGTAAGCCGAGATCCTGCCATTGCACTCTAGCCTGGGTGACAGAGCCAGACTCTGTATCGAAAAAAACAAAAACAAACAAACAAAAAAAGTTAAAAAAAAAAAAAAAAGAGACAGAGAGAAAGTCAACTAAATATGTAGTCCAGAACCTGACACTGGTATGCATAAAAACTTAATAAAGAAATACAAGAAGAGTGAAGAATTTCGTAAAGGGTGTTACAGAAATTAGCCACTCTGGGACCTGTGCTTTTTAATTAGGAACTACATTTCTCAGCCACTCCTTTTTCCAGGTGAAGCTGTATGACTGGTCCCTGTAAATGGAATGAGAGTGGGAAGTGATGTGTGTCCCTTTCAGAGCAAGGATTTTCAGAGTCAGACTGGGTCTTTTTCACGTTCCTTCTTCCTCTTCCACCTTCTGGATGCAGTTAACTATGATGTCCTAGGAAACATCTGTGACTTAGCTGCAATTAGCCGGCATTTTCAGCTCATATACCATGAGGTGGTCTCTTTTTCTTTATCAAGATTCATAAAATAAGGAATTCTCCAAATAAACAAAGGTTTAGGAAATGGATATAAAACAAATAATGAATGCTACTACAAGGAATATTAAGACTATACTCAGAAAAGCAAGGAAGAGGAAGGCATGGGGGATATTGGAAACTAAATCCATATTAGTTAGGTTCAGGTTTGTTGCATGTAATAGACAGAAAAAGTAACAGTTATTCAGACAAGGTAGACATTTGTTGCTTTTCCACATAAAATAAATTCAGAGGCAGGCCGACTAGGATTGATATGATGTCTATACACTACCATTTTGGACCTATGCACTTATATTTCTATTCTACCATCCTAACATTTGGCTCTCATACTCAGGGTCACGTCATGATTCAAAATGGATGGTGGAATGCCAGCTGTCTCAGCTGTAGGCTTGTAAAAGGGGAAAATGCAGAGGTCAAATAGAGAAAATTTTAGGAAATGAGTATACAGCAAATAATTAGTGCTACTACAAGAGAGTATTAGGACTATACTCAGAGAAGCAAGGAAGAAGAAGGCATGGGATATTGGAAACTGTGAATGTGATTAAAAGGACAGGACAACTTGAGAATCTGGTAAGTTATATGTACATATAATATACGTAATACTTCCCACTCCCACTTGCCACTCACATTCCATTTACAGGAACCAGTCATGTGGCTTCACCTGGAATATAATATTTCATTCATATAAATATATATATATATGAAAAAAAGAATGATGATTAGAAACTCAAGGAAAAACAGAAGTTGTACAATAAAATTATGTTGAAATATGAAATGAAATAGTGGTGTAATAAAACAGAGTTCATTGAATACTTTTAGTAAAGCGTATTCTCTTTTATGTGGCCAGAAGGTCAGAGAGTGACTATGAAAAGAAAGAGATGTAATCTTAGCACATTTCTTCAAACAATGTGAAAAAAATATTTACATGGTATAAATATTAACATTGCATTTATCAGTTTTAACATTAAGAGTCAGCCTTCAGACAAGACATGGGTCAGCTGTAGCTGCAAACAGAATAAATGTTAATATTATTATGTAAAAGTGTAACTGACAGAAGGCAGAAAGTGAAGTCAGGGAGGAACGTGAAGAAAAGGGTAAAATTCATTTCTCATCTTAAATAGAGTAGAGTCAGGATACTGATTGATGTTGATAGAGAAGTAGAATTTTAAATATTACTTAAAGTTATAAAAATAATCAATAAAATAAGCATAATATATTAAGAGGAGAGGGGATACAGCATAAAATACCATTTGTTCCTGGAAACTGAGTGTTTAAAGGTAATGAATGTAATGAGGTTTACATTTTCCCTAAGAACAATGTTTTTGTTGAAAATTAAGTATCATATAAGTTCCAGGAACAATATGTCAGGAAAGTAAAGAAAGAACTTTGGCAAAAGTATATATTTATTCAAAAGAATTTATTTGTATTATAAATGGATACATTTCATTAATGGTATTATTTTTTAAAGGTTTGAATATAATTAGCATTATTACTACTTAAAGATTAGAGCTATATTTATGTGCATTTTAAAAAGAAATATGAATCTGGCCATGGTAGCACATGCACTCCAGCTTGGGCAATGTAGTGAGACCCTGTCTCAAAAACAAAACAAAACAAAAAACCCGAAGAGAAACATGATTTAGAATTTTTAGCTATTAGTTTGCTTGCTGTCTTCGAATTTCGATGGTTCCATCCTCTCGGAAGCTGTTTCCAGAAAGATTAAAATAATGACTTTTTTCTATGTATACAAATTTGCCAAGAGCAAGACAGAATTTCAAAGTAATTTTGCCAGCCTTAGAGCAACTCTCAAATCTGAGATGATTGCTTTCATAAAGAGGCTTTGCAGTGTAAATATCTGAAGATCCCAGTATGGACTTTGTGGATTTCTGGGCTGTAGAATTCCCCCGAAACCATCTTGTGTTTCTCCTTCAGTCTCACCTTCACCAACATAAAAGGCAGACTTAGAGAGAAAAGTAAGTCATTAAAAGATAGGATTGGTGAGGCTGGGTGCGGTGGCTAACACCTATAATCCCAGCACTTTGGGAGGCGGGTGGATCACCTGAGGTCAGAAGTTCAAGACCAGCCTGGCCAACATGTTGAAACCCCATCTCTACTAAAAATATAAAAAATTTGCCGGACATGGTGGCCTGTGCCTGTAATCCCAGCTACTCAGGAGGCTGAGGCATGAGAATCGCTTGAACCCAGGAGGTAGAGGTTGCAGTGTGCCAAGAACGCACCATTGCACTCTAGCCTGAGCAACAAGAGTGAAACTCTATTTCAAAAAAAAAAAAAAAGGTAAGATTGGTGGAGCTAGTAGAAAAGGCAAAGCATTGAATTGACCTTGATGAACAGAATTCCTTCCTTTTTGGAATATAAATCGGCAAGGGGGTAATTGGTGGAAGTTGAATTACCCTTAGACTGATGATAAGACTGTGGATACTTTATATATCCTCTGATGGAGAAATTCTTCTAGTTTCCTGAACCGGTGCCAGCAGGGACTCTACTCAGAACTGCTGAAAATAGAAAGAGTGGTATTGAGACTAATAGATAAAGTGTAGATAATCCTTGATTCACTAAAAACTATTGTTATGAAGATTCTGTTACTGTAATTTGAAAATGTTTAAGGTATCCATGTTATATTACAATAAACCAGGGTACAAATTATATGAATAATAAATCTACGTTCAGAAGAAAAGTTACTGAAAAGAATAGGCCAATATATAAATAATGTCTGTTTACAAGATAATGCATATAAAAACACCATAGAATTGCCAAGTAGTAGGCGGTCAATCAATATTGCTTGAATTTCCATTTGTAATCTCACTTTTGCTGAATCCCTCATAAGGAAATAATCTAAAAGAGGGGCAATTTGTATAAAGGTATATTCCACAGGCCCCTATATAAATGAAAAATTGGAAATGAACAAAATGTTAAAAAATTGAATACGATAAGTAAACACATTTGGAAGCAATCTAGTTGGTGTTTGGTCTCTAGGCTGGTAACAGTGTAGCCTTTCACAGTTAATAAAAGATTTTCTGTCTTCCAGCAAAGTCTGACAATAGACAGTCATTAACCATGATGACACATGGATATGCACATATAACAGGAAAGAAAAATATGTGCACAATGATTACAAATATGAATCAATCTATTTGTGTTTCTAGATTAAAGCTAATCAATAATTTCCATGACATAGAGTTTAAATATCAAATGAATTCTTCCTGTCCCTTGCAATCTGTGAAAGCATCTGCATGTATAAATTTTAAAATGTGCCATGAAAGCAACATTTACTGAAACCATTCCAAATAAAGTTTACTGAAAGACTACTGAGTCAATTCCCTTTATTGATCACTTTGTAACTATTAGCTAATTAAAGGTATTTGAAAGAAAAGAAGTTTCTTCTGCAGTGCAGACTTGGAGAGATCTTTAGACTCCCCAGAATTCCGTATCACATGGTTTAGATCTTCACAAAGTTCTGAAATAACCACTGGAATTTTTCACTAGACTTCAGTATTTTTTTAAATTCCACTATACAGGATTTTACTATATAAACCCTGGGCTATATAATTCTGGTCTATCATGGGGTTTCAGTAAATTGTATCTGGATATGGTGGTCTATAGCAAAGATTTAGGTAATATTTTTCTCTTAAATGCATCACACTTTAAATAAAGTTCATCCTGTAAATTCAGAAAATATGCTCTGTGTGATGGTTTCCATTTGAAAACAAACAATTAACATTTCCATGTCTCGAGAACAAAACTGAGTTAGCATTTTTTATTATGAGTCAAAGAAAAGCTGCAAATAAATTTTTCTTAGTAACTGGTTATACAGATTATCTCAAGTTGCAAATTTTTTTTCTACAAATGTGTATATTAATTTTTCAGCAAAACCAAAAACCCACCATAAATATTTTAAAACTCAACCATTAGTATCTCTGTATTTTCTTCTAACCTCATAAAAAGGCTTTTATGCCTTTTATAACATTGTAATCAGTAAATGCATTTTATTTTGTGTCCTGTTTTGTCCACTTAATATTATTTCAAATACATGTTTTCATATATCCAGATTTGCCATACTTGTTTTAAAACAACACTTTTTTTTTTTTTTTTTTTTTTTTTTTTTTTTTTTTTTGGAGATAGACGCCCAGACTGGAGTGCAGTGGCATGATCATGGCTCACTGTAGCCTTGACCTCTCAAGCTCAGGCAATCCTCCAGCCTCAGATTCCCGAATAGCTAGGACTAAGAGGCACGTGCCACCATGCCCGGCTAATTAAAAAAAATTTTGTAAAGATGGGATCCCACTATTTTGACCAGGCTGGTACTGAACTCCTGTGCTTAAGAGATCCTCCAGCCTTGGTCTCCCAAAGTGCTGGGATTACAGGTATGAGCCACTGCACCCAGCCAAAATCAATAAGAAAGCCCTCACCAGATGCAAGCCCCTTGACCTTGAACTTCCTAGCTTCTAGAAACATAAGAAATACATTTTTTCTTCATAAATTATCCAGTCTGTGGTATTGCGTTACAGACTGCTAAACACATTAAGATTAATAGATAAAATAGACTCTGTTAACAAATACCTGTTTGTTTTTCAATGTTTGTGTTTTATATGTAACAGGAAAGGACTCTAATACCTCCATTCTCATCCCTGCATGGAAGAAAAGAAGTCTTTTGGAGAGGGACTCTAACAATACATGCCTTAAAGTTACAAGAGGAGAAGCAATTGGCATTAGCAGAGAGTTTTCTTGTCTGGTAGATACTCTTACTAAACAATGTGAAGATCTATCACCATCCTCCAAGACAGAGTCAAGAATATATGGTCATTGCCATGGTGACATGAGGAGGCAGCAAGCATAATGGTGCTTGGAATTTGAGGGGAGGATAGAAGGTTAGAAAAGGAAGAACAAGGGAAAGAGCTTCCCTCTTTCTTACCAAACGTATTCTAACTTTTTGACATGGCACAAAAGACTAACTTTTTTGTGATATCTCTCCAGTCTTCTAGGACTAATCATGAGTCCTGAAGTAACATAGTATGGGCATTGGTGTTAGAAAGACCTGGATTTGAAATCCATCAATGATACTTGCCAGCTGTATGACCATGGGCAAATCTCTTTAGTTCTCTGAGCCTCAGTTTATTCATCTTAAAATAAAGGTAAAAGTCACCACCAATGAAGCTTATGGGAGGATCAAATGAAATTATACTTAGAGGCATAAACCTCAGTGCTTGACACACCAAAAGTTCAGTGAATAAATAAACATTCTCTAGTTTCTTCTCCTGGAACTCCTATTAGGCATATATTGGGTTTCCTCTTTCTGTCCTGCATGTATTTTACTATCTGTTTATCACTGTGTGCTGCATTATGGGAGATTTGCTCAGATCTCTCTTTCAGTTTTCCCATTTTCTCTACAACTGTGATTTTGTTGTTGTTAGCCCATTTTCAGCTCATCTTTTTTTTCTTATTGTGAATCCACTATTATTCTCTTCTATGTAGACTCTAGAAGTTTAAATAATCCTGGGCCAACGTTTATGTTAATCTCTCTATATTTCTACATGTCTATATAATTTCTTAACTACACACAGAACTTGGAATTAGTTTTCTTGAAGGTGATTTCTTAAAAGTGGAAGCATTTCTGTGTAGCCAAGGCTCTGGAATGACAACAAGTATTTTTGATACTTTCCCTACGTCAGTGAGCAGAATTTTTGTTTGTCCCCCTTTCAAAACAGAGGAAGCTATTTATCAGGGGAGCTAACTCCAAATCTCCAGCTCAGAGCAGCATCTACTATCCTCATTTGGACGTACATTTAAAAAGGAGAGCTTTATTTCTTATAAAGGGTTACAGCCTGTAGGCTGGCGATCCTTCAGGCTGGGAAGCATAGTTTTCAAGCAGAAACCCAAAGTAGGCACTTCAAAGGAGGAAGGGTGAGAGAAATTTATGCTGAATAGATTAACTAAGTATACATATTCAGCAGGTTATAGGAAGAGTAATGAATATTCAAGGAAAGGGGCCATGCACACATAGTAAGCAAACATGCGTGTTACATATATCCCATGTTCCTTTTGGGGTGGAGAGACTTAACATGTAAATACTGCAAAATCAGATTATATGTGTCAAACAGAGGACACAGAGGCACTCTGCATGCAGTCTCCCTGGACTGGCCAGAACCAGTCTGTCATTGGTGGTCTCTTATCAGGAAGGAATGCTGGTCAATTGTGTTGAAACTGCAAAAAAGGAAGGGAGGCCGGACACTGTGGCTCACTCCTATAATCCTAGCACTTTGGGAGGCCGAGGTGGGTGGATTGCTTTAAGCTCAGGAGTTCGAGACCAGTCTGGCAAACATGACGAAACGTTGTTTCTACAAAAAAATGCAAAAAAATTAGCTAGGTGTGGTGGCACGCACCTGTAATCCCAGCTACGTGGGAGGCTGAAGCTGGAGAATCACTTGAGCTGAGAAGCGGAGGTTGCAGTGAGGCAAAATCACGCCACTGTACAACACAGTCTGGGCCACAGAGTGAGACTCTGACTCAAAAAACAAAAACAAAAACAATAAAACAAAAAGGGGAGGGGAAATGTGCAATAAAGCAAATCTTTAAAAGGGCTGGTTTCTGTTTAACTCTTCGGAAAAAGAGTCTTATGGTGGTTAGCAAGGGAGAGGGGTCCCCTTGGCTAAGAAAGGGTTTATTCAGTTGGGTGGGGGCTTAGAATTTTATTTTTATTTCTCTTATCTAAAACCAACCTTTTCTCTCACCCAATATGAACCCTTTCTGAGTCACCTTGTGCTTACCTCCCTAGTTTAGATTTCTTTGTTTCCTTGGTGATTTCTCTTTCTTTCGAGATGGGTTATTGCTATGAACTGAATTATGTCCCTCTAAATTCTTACATTGAAGCCCTAACCCTCAATTTGATGGTGTTTTGAGATGGGGCCTTTCAGAAGTAATTAAGTTTTTATGAGGTCATGATGGTCAAGCCTTCATGATGGGATCAGGGTTTTTATAAGAAGAGACAGCAGAGAGCTTGCTTCTCTGTCTCTCTCTCCCCTCCCCCCACTTCCATCTCTTTCATATGAGAACATAGTGAGAAAGTGGCAGTTTGCAAGCCAGGAAGTGAGGCCTCACCAGGGAACTGTATAGGCTAGGATCTTTATCTTGGACTTTTCAGACTCCAGATCTGTGAGAAATAAATTTCTGTCATTTAAGCCATAGAGTCTATGGTATTTTGTTATGGCAGCCCAAGCTGAATAAGACAGATTTTGGTAGCAAGGAGTACAGTGCTGCTACAATACATATCTAAAGATGTGGAAGTGGCTTTGAAACTGGGTAATAGGTAGAGGCTAGAAGAGTTTTGAGATGCATGCTAGAAATATGAACATTATGGGTGATTCTGGTGCAATCTTAGATGGCAGTGAGAAATATATTATTGCAAAATGGAGAAAAGGTGACCATTGGTATAAAGTGGCAAAGAACTTGTTTGTGAAAGGTAGAACTCATGAGAGATAAAATTGGACATTTAGTGGAGAAGATTTCTAAGCAAAGTATTTAAGGAGTGGCTTGGTTCCTCCTGACTGCTTATAATAAAATTTTAGAGGAAAGAAATAAATGGAAGAAGGACTTACTAAGCAAAAAGGAACCAGAATTTAAAGATTTAAAAAATTCTCATCCTATCCATTTTGCAAAAAAATGAACAAGTTTTTTTATTAAAATCACACTAAGGGTGTGGCTGAATAGCCATTTGATATGGAGATAAGTGTGGGTATGAACCCCAGACCCAATCAGTTACCTCAGCAAAAACACTGCTAGTTTGAACTAAAGGGGAAAGAGATGATACGAAATGGAGTAAGACTGTGAGTATTCTTAGATCCTACAGGACCAGGCCATAGAGCTATTTGGCTGCAAACATGAGCTATCTGTCAAGACAAGGGAAGAATAATTTTGAAGCTGATCCGGAGATAATCAGGGCTGCCTCCTTGGTGTCAAAGGTCGGGGGCATCACCTCCATTTCAACAGGCCAGGCAGTGGCCATCCAGAATCTTGGGAGCAGGACCGCTGTGTAGCAGAGCTGTGAGGGTGGAACCCCAACCTAGAGCTATATGGGTATGACGCTGCCACCCCAATGGGTTCAGAAGGCAGAACACTTAACCAAAGAAGTTAATTCTCAAGCCCTAAGATCTGATGAAATCCATATTGCAAGGTTTTATATTTGCTTAGGACCTCTCACATCTCTCCCTTTTGGAATGGGAATGTCTATCCTCTGCCTATTCTACCATTGTAAATTGGAAGTACATAACTTGTCTGGCTTCACAGGTTCACAGTTCATGGGAAATTTTCCCTGAGAATGATTCATACCTTGAGTCTAACCCATGTCTAATTTAGATGATAGTTAGATGAGACTTTGGGCTTTAAACTTTAGAGTTGTTCTTAGAATGAGTTAAGACTTTTGGGACTTTTAGGATGAAACAGATGCATTTTGGATGCAAGAAGGATATGAATTTTGGGGGATGAAGGGCAAAATACTATGGACTAAGGTATCTGACAGTTATTTTGTGACCATTATTTTGTTTATTGATTCTATTCTCTGTGAATTTTAATGACAGGGAGACTCAACTATGCCATCATATTTTTCCATGTTGTCTGGCATTGGTTAAGGTCCAATAAAAATCATTATTATTATAATTGATAATAACTATGGCTTTCCTTTTATGATTTTAGGCTATATTTTTCAGCTTGGAATGCTCTTCTCTTGTATATAGAACACAATAAGGTTTTGCCAATAAATACTTTGGGAGATGCTGGCTATCATTTAAGGACCATTGTAAATGTCAACTTGCAACTTAATGGAAAAAGGATGATCCCTGGGCCAATTAGTCCTAAGTTTGGATCTTTTCTCATACGCTTACTAACTTGTGGCCTGGGAGAAGTTTCTTAATGTCTTCGAAATTCTAACTTTCATCAGTAAATAAAATACAATATCATTATCTTAAGAGTTGTTGTGAGGACTAAAACTTAGAATATATAAAACATGAAAACATTATTAACCGCAGAGTAGTTGTTCAATACATGACTGTTTTTATTCTTTGTCTTATTATTATCATAATATTATCATTGGTGGGGCAGGGAGTTTATGAAACCTGGATTTCAGTTGCAGCTCTGAAATTGGGAGTCACTTTCATTTCCTGGTTCTAAGTTTCTTTCACATGTAAAGAAAATGAAGGAAATTTTATGTTAAACATGGTGATTTGAAAACAAATGTTTATCTCCATTCTCTCCCAAAATCATAGTAATATGAAATAAAGGAGTGCAAAAAGACATACACTTACAAGGAAAGAGAATGGGAGATGAGGAGATAGCAGGCAGGCAATGTCAATAAAAACTGGAAAAGAGTTTGATGAGTAGTAACTGACTTAGACGGAGAAATTAAAACCTAAGCCTGTGAAGGGAAACCCATTAAGAAGCAATGGAGTCATCTGCATAACCTTAACAAGTCTCAGGAAGTGGGCACAAGTTATCTTTGAAGTTTTCAGTGCAGGATGAGACTGAAAAGAATAAGGCTGAGTGAAAGGCTTTCTGAGTAGTAGTTAAACCATCACATCTCCCATTCCCCATTTTAGCCAAGTGATGACACCTCCTATATTCAGGAAGCAGAGGGAAGGCTCTGGATTTGAGTAGAACCAGTAGGTAGTGTAAAGGCAGGGGTGAAATGTCACAGTAAAAACTGGAGGATGGAATGAATGCATCGTAATGTGGCCCAGAATATGCCACCCCAAAATATGCCACTTTAGAGTAGGGATTATTTTGAGCTGAAAGCAACTGAAAGTCAACAGACGCAGAAAGAGTTTTCTGCCCATATCTTATCTACCTAAAAGGCGGGCACATATTTCCTTTTAATGTTGTCCCTTAAAGTCCAAAGACTATTTCTTTGTTAAAAGGGTGTATAAGGCCCTGGAGTCAAAATGCTTCTTTGAGTGTCACTTCTTTTCTGTGAACTTCTGTGCATGTAAATGTTAATATAAATTGTATGCTTTCTCTCCTGTTTATCTGTCTTTTCTTAGTTTAACTTGCAGGCCCCCAGTTACTGGACCTAAAAGGATAGAGGAAAAGATTTGCTCCCCTGACAATTGCAAATACCATTTGTAGCCACTCCCTCTTTCAGCTCCCAGATTGCTAGCTGCCAGACTAACACTCCCAAGCGATTATTAGAGAAGGCATCTCTAAGGGACCAAGCAGTCCAAGAGGAAAATACCTATAGATATTGACATCTGGCAGAAATATCATCAAAGGAAGTACTAAAATAATGCTGAGAGAGCCTCCAGTCTAGGTAGGAATAGGAGGACAGAGACCCATGAAGTATGCCTCGCTGTGAGAAAAATGACCTGAGAGGTTACTGGCTGTATTTGAAAAAATGAAGAGAAGACTTGTTAGTTCTGTTAGAGAATTTGGGAATAATGAACAGAAATTTGGGTGTTTTTATTGGGAGAATCTTTGTGGCTTAGCTGAAAACAGTATTTCATTGTCTAATAATGAAAACATTGAATAATGATTTAACTATCATTAATGATCTAATCATTTTGAAATGAAAGGAAAAGGAAATGTATCTTCTGTGGAGATTAGAGATCTGAGAGTCTTCCATCTGAGAGTTAGAAGGCAACATTAAAATGGAAAAAAAATCAAGGAATAGCACTTAACATGCAATTTACAAATATGGCAGTAAATACTAGAAGTGGCTAAAAGAGTTGGAAATGATTGCTTCTGGAAAGGGAAAACTGGAAATTGAGTGTGCCAGAAGAGACAACTGTTGTTAAAGTACTTATAGTATCATTTGAGTTTTAACACTATATACTTGAATTACTTAATTACAAAAAGGAAAAAGAGAGAGAGAATTGCAGTGCTTGCCCATCCTCACAGGCAATGCAGGGTTTTTTAAAAATTATTTTTTATTTTTTTCAGCTTTGTTCATGACCTCAGTGTGAGTGACAATGTTACACATTCTTGAAAGATTAAAATTCAGGAAGAAGGGAGTAAGTTATACGGATAATTTAAGAGACTTCCCAGGAGTCAGGGAATGAAAGGTTTCATTTGATTTGATTATTAGAAGGCTAATCTGAGTTGGAGGGGGTGTGATTTAGATGATTACTCCTGTGAGAGGATGTCTAAGTGACAGCAGCAGAATGATTCAGTTTAGAATGCTGAGGCTGCCATCTTCTAATCCAGCTCTCAAAGGGGCACCACTCTATCTTCTACATTTACAACCTTAAGGTGTTTGAGGACTTTCTAGTTTTTCCTTTTAGAATGCCAGCTCCTTTGCACTTCGGTACCAGCTTTTCCAGATATATTCATTCGGCCCAAGGGCTGACGCAGTATTTGGTGGCTAGATTGTGGTCAGAGGACATTCACAGAAAGTAATACTACATTAATTTCTCGTAAAATTTGCTTACAAATTCCTTGCAAAAATTTTTGATCTATTTCCATAATATTAGCATTTTCATTAGAAAAAGTGAGCATAATAATTAAGTACTTCATCATTTTTTCTCATTTGTCATTAACACGTAGAGGTTTATATTTGTTCCTTACATATTTTTTGCTACAACAAACAATTATTCACACTACTTTTTCATAGTCAGTCTCTTTAAAAAATATTATTTTGCTTATTCCATAAATATTTGTTGAGGACCTACACTGTGACAGGCCCTATGCCAGGGGCTGACAGCAGCGAACAAAACAGATGAGTTATAGTTTTACCAGCTGGTAAAAAAGAGAGTTTTAAAATAAAAAGTTATACAACTAGATATAATTATAAATCATGTTTACAGAGTTATGTGTGAGAATTAAAAGGGACTTTCTTTCATAAGTTCCCAGGTTCAGAATTCTGGTTCCAATCTTTCTTGCTTAGAAAACTTAATTTCAAAAAGGCGAGTACGCAGACTGGCATTCTTCAATAAAAACGTAATAGTGTTCCAGGAGGTAACAGACGCCCATTATCCACATAGCTTTTTAATCTTTTCTATATTAATTCTTCTATTTATAGCTACTCAGTATGTAAAATGCAGCTGCCTGTGTATTCCTCCTACTTGTAAACAACACAATAAAGTCTCAGTTTAATTAAAATTCCATAAATTGGGTGAAAAATCCCAGCTCCTTTCCCTTTTCTTCTCCTATCAATAGGATTAGAATATTTCTCCATCCAACTTTGCCTTCAGATGCTTATCACAGGCATTCTCAGAACCACTAGCTAATGAGAGGTATCAGCAAGTCAGGGGGAGGGAGAAAAAGGCTTATTTTCCAATTATGAATGTACTGATTCATTAACACCGACTCGGACATTCATTTTAGATTCAGGTTGTCATGGACTTGCATTTAAACAATAGTGGCATGTGGATCTTTGCCATCTTTCCTCAATCTTGCATGGAGATGCCACTTTAAAAACAGCAGAAAGGGGAACTGAAAAGGAATGAAATATCCATGGCCTAAGTCAAAATTATATAAGCTTTCTGAAGAACCCTAATTCTTTTCACCTACTATTGGCCAATATCAAGCTACATTAAAATAATGGCTTATTCTACAAACTGTAAATCAGACACTAAGAAATTCAAAGTACAGAGGTACTTTTTGAATCAGAAATGCAAAGTATCTTATCCAAGGTTACAACTTGCCTAAAGTCCTGGAAAAGTTAATGGCGGTATTGGTTAAAGCATCAAGTTACCATAGTTTAACTAATAACTCTGCTATTCCCCAACATTTATGAATATACTCAATGTTTTTATAAGATCACACCTCCTTAATAATGCACCACCAAAAACATAGTATATTTTTAATGGAAAAAAATAAGATTAATTAATCATTTGTGTCATTGTTCAAGTGACTATCTCAAATGAACTTTTTCTTAACATAAATTTGTTTTAGACTTAAGGTAATAATCCATATCCCTATTTTTCATACACCAATGACATCACCTTCAGAAATTTTGTCTATTTCCCAGCATCAATTGTACGTTTATTTTCTTCATATTTTTGTTTTAATTGACTCACTTTATTTCAACTTAAGTAATAATACGACTGAAATCAAGGGGTTGGTTTGATAGCTGTATTTTTTTCAAATAAACATAAGCCCAGAGTCTAGAATTTATCATTGTTATCAGCTGGAGTGCTAGTTCAAGGCAAGCTGCAACTTCTGTTGCTTTTAAGCTACTGAGAAGTAAGATTTTCTGGTTGTTTATTACAAAATAACTTAGCCTATCCTGACTAATGATTTATTACTTTTTATATTAATAGGATATTTACACACTGCATTCAAATCCTCTCAAAATCTTTGGAGATGCAAATGTACAGAGTGAGAAATCAAGAAGCTTAGCAGAAAGCAGCAGCTAGGAGGTAGAGGTTAGTATTAATAGCTGCATGGTGCTGGGGGAAAAGAATTGAAGTTTAAGTTCTGCCAAGTTAGAAGGTTCTGGTAAACATCTTAGACTTTCCACTAATACCTCAGAAAAGCCACAAGTTAAGACTAAGCCCAGGACTATAAATTTCACTTTAGAATTTAAAGCAAGATGTAAATAAATCTACCATAACGAAACCTAAAACAAGCCTCCATTTAAGATTAATGTAATCTGGCCAGGTGTGGTGGCACATGCCTGTAATCCCAGCACTTTGGGAGGCCAAGGCAGATGGATCGCCTGAGGTCATGAGTTCGAGACCAGCCTGACTGATATGGTGAAACCTCATCTATACGAAAAATACAAAAATCAGCTGGGCAATCAGCAGGCGCCTGTAATCCCAGCTACTCAGGAGGCTGAGACAGGAGAATTGCTTGCACCCTAGAGGCAGAGGTTATAGTGAACTCAGACCACGCCACTGTACTTTACCCTGGGCAACAGAGCGAGACTCTGTCTCAGAAAAAAAAAAAAAAAAGATTAATGTAATCCATCAGTAACTTAACTGCCTGCCAGTACAAGCTCAACATTCTTTAGAGTAAGAATACAAAATCTCTATATGTATCATTCCCAAATATCCAGGATAAAATAAAGTATTACTAAACATTTGAATTAGCAGGAAAAAATATGAAATATCAATTGAATACAAAACAAGAGAAGAAGATCCACAGATGACTCAGATGTTAGGACTAGGACAATGAATTTAAAACAGCTATTCTAAATATGCTAAAGGATTTCAAAGAAAAGATAGGCAGAATGAGTAAACAGAGAATCCCAGAAGCGAAATGGAAATCATAAGAGAACCAAATTTAAATTCTAGAACTGAAAATACAATATCAGAAAAGAAAAAAAATTACTCAATGGAAATTAGAGATGATTAGACACTTCGAAAGAAAGTGTCAGTCAACTTGAAGACAAGTCAATAGAAATCACTCACACTGAAGAGGAGAGAATAAAATATAGAAAATATTAACCAAATTGCAGAGACCTGTAGGACAATAGCAAGCTGACTGAAATATGTATGATTGAAATACCAGAAAGAAAAGAGGGAGGGAGAGCATGAAGTAGAATATTTTTAAAAGAAACAGGATTTTTTAATTCCCTAATATAGTGGAAATATACCAAGATCCAATAGCTCAGAGGTTCCTAGAAAGATAAATTAAAAGAATACCACATGTAGACAAATCATAGTCCAACTGTGAAAACCTAAAGGGAACAATTTTTAAATGGCCAGAGAAAAATACATATTATATAAAGAGTAATATATGATTTCATTAGAAAAATAAAGTTAAAATACAATAGAATATCTTTAAAGTGTACAGATTTTTTTTTTTCTTGAGAAAAAAGAGTGCTGAGGTGATTTATTTTCTTCATTTATTTACTAAAAGAAATGTTAAAGGAAGTTCTTGAGGTTAAAAGAAAATGATAACAGGTGGAAATTTGGATCTATATAAAGGACTAAAGAGCACCACAAGTGATAAATATGTGGATATGTATAGATTACTTTTCTTTTTCTTCTTTTGAGACAGGATCTTGCTCTGTCACGCAGGCTGGAGTGCAGTGGCATGATCATGGCTCACTGCAGCTTCAACCTCCGGGCTCAAGCCATCCTCCTACCTCAGTCTCCTGAGTAGCTGGGACCACAGGCACATGCCACTACACATAGCTAATTTTTTTTCTTTTGGTAGACATGGGGTCTTTAGATTTTGCCCAGACTGGTCTTGAGCTCTGAGCTCAAGTGATCCTCCTGCCTTGGCCTTCCAAAGTGCTGGGATTACAAGCATGAGCCACTGCACCTGGCCCAGATTACATTTTTTTTCTCTTAATTTCTTTAAAAATAATTAAATTTTAAAGCCAAAATAATACAATGTATTGTGAAATTTAATAATAGTAATATATGTAACAATAATAGCACAAAGAGGAGAGGGAAGTGAATACGTTTATATTAATTTTTTCTTTTTTTTTTTGATATGGAGTCACTCTGTCACTTAGGCTGGGGCATGCAGTGACATGATCTCGGCTCACCGCAACTTTCACCTGGGTTCAAGCAATCCTCCCATCTCAGCCTCCAAAGTAGGTAGGATTATAGACATGCACCTCCTTGCCCAGCTAATTTCTTTTGTATTTTTGGTAGAGATGGGGTTTAGCCAGGCGTGGTGGCACGTGCCTGTAATCCCAGCTATTTGGGAGGCTGAGGCAGGAGAATCGCTTGAACCTGGGAGGCAGAGGTTGCAGTGAGCCAAGATCACACCATTACACTCCAGCCTGAGTAACAGGGCAAGACTCCACCTCAAAAAAAAAAAAAAAAAAAAAAAAAAAGAAGTTAAAACAAAGTACTAAAAGATACTCAATGAAGTAAAATAATAAAAACATATGGGATGAATGGCAAAAAAATTAGCAAGATTTAAGCCCAAACATGTCAACAGTCTCATTAAATAGAAATGAACAAACACCCAATTATAAGACAGAGATTGTCAAGCTAGATAAAAACAGATAACCCAATTTAATGTTGTTTATAAGAGATGCATTTTAAATATAAAGACACTAATAACCTGAAAGTAAAGAGAATGAAAAAATTATACCATGAAAATGCTAAAACCAAGAAAGCTGGTGTGACTATGTTAATACAAGAAAAAGTAGACTTCTAAATAAGGAATATTGCCAGAGATAAAGAGGAATAATTTGTAATGACATATAGATCAATTCAAGACATAACAATCCTGAATAGTATGCATCTTATAACAGAGTTTAAAACTACGTGAAACAAAATATGCCAGAATATAAAGAAAAGTAGACAAAATTACAACCATAGGTGGATATTTTAATACCCCCTTCTCAGTAATTGATAAAACAAGTAATAAAAAAATTAATGGTAATACAACCGACATTACCTAAATGACATTTATAGGGCAATATATACAGCTTCAGTAGTATGCATATTCTTTTCAAGTGTACTTGAAACACTGACTAAGACAGATCATATTCCCTCCTGTAAAAAAAATCAATAGATTTCAAATGCTAGATATCATACAAGGTACGTTGTTTGACCACAATGGAATTAAATTTGAAATCTGTAACAAAAATATTTAGGGTATTCCTAAATATTTAGAAATAGGCAAAACATCTCTAACTAAATAAGTAAAAGAAGTCACAAAGAAAATAGAAATTATCTAGAACTAAATGATAATAAGAACATAACATGACAAAATGTATAGGATACAGATAAAACAGTGCTCAGAAAAACATTTTATAGCTTTAAATGTGTGTATTCAAAAAGGAGACAGGTTTAAAAGCAATGATCTAAGATTTTAATGCAAGATATCAAAAAAGGACATCAAATTAAACACAAATTACATGGAAGAAAGAAATAGTATAAAGTAGAAATAAACAAAATAGAAAACAGACAAGCATGGGGAAAATTAACAAAGTCAATAGAATTTTGAAAGAATGAACAAAATAAGCCACATCAATTCTGCTGAAAAGAAAAAAAAAAAAAGAAAATACAAATTACCAGAGTGGGAAATGAAAGAAGAAACACCACTTCAGATCCTATAGACATTAAAATAACACAATAAAAGAAACCATGAAATGTTTTTATACCAATAAATTTGACAACTTTTAAAGAAATAAGCAAATTTTTTTGAAAGTCACCAATTACCAACATTTACACAAGAAGAAATAGAAAATCTGAAGGGTCCTATATTTATTTATTGAATATGTCATTAAAAAGGCTTCCTATAGAGACAATTTTGGTCCAGATGGCTGTACTAATAATCTCAACCATGCATTTACGGAATAAATAATGCCAATTTTACCCAAGTTATTTCCAAAAATAGAGGTTGATGGAACTTTTTCCAACTCATTTTATGGAGCCAGAAAATACTGATATCAAAACCTGACAAACACAATAGATGCAAAAATCCTTAGCAAAATATTAGCAAGTTCAATCTTACAACATATGGAAAAGGTAATACAACATTGTCAAGGGGGTTAATCCCAAAAATGTAAGATTGGTTTAACACTTAAAAACCAATCAATGTAATTCACCACATTAGTTAAATAAAAGAGAAAAATGATGTAACTATTTCCATAGATGCAGAAAAAGCATTAGAAAAAATTCACCACCTTTTTTTTTTGATAACAGAGTCTCAGCAAAGTAGGACTAGAAGGGAACTTCCTCATTCTAATAATGTGTATCTAAAAATTTTATGGCTAATATTATGCTTACTAAAATACTGAATCCTTTCCCTGTATGTCTGGGAAAGGCTGTATGTTCTCATTATTAAAATAGATTGTAAGGGTTAGGTGTGGTGGCGCTTGCCTATAATCCCAGAACTTTAGGAAGCCAAGGTAGGAGGATATCTTGAACCCAGGACTTCAAGGCTGTAGTGAGCTAATTGTATACGTTTGCACCACTGCATTCTATCCTGGGTGACAGGGTGAGAACTTGTCTCTAAAAATAAATAAATAGCCGGGCGCGGTGGCTCAAGCCTGTAATCCCAGCACTTTGGGAGGCCGAGGCGGGCGGATCACAAGGTCAGGAGATCGAGACCATCCTGGCTGACATTCCCTCCCCCACTCCCCCCCCCCACCCCCGTCTCTACTAAAAAATACAAAAAACTAGCCGGGCGAGGTGGCGGGCGCCTATAGTCCCAGCTACTTGCGAGGCTGAGGCAGGAGAATGGCGTAAACCCGGGAGGCGGAGCTTGCAGTGAGCTGAGATCTGGCCACTGCACTCCAGCCTGGGCGACAGAGCGAGACTCTGTCTCAAAAAAAATTAAAAAATTAAAAAATAAATAAATAAATAAAATAGATTGTAGATTTAAATGTAAATGCTAAAACTATAAAGCTTGTAAAAGAAAATATGAAATATCTATATAAAATTTGAGTAGCCAAAATTTCTTAGACAAGGCATCAAGAAAATTTTAAAGAGTGAAAACATATGCTATACTTTGACATAATATATATACATTACCTGCAAATCACTACTGAAAAGACAAAAAAACAAAAACAAAAAAATTAAATAGGGAAAAACCTGAACAGTCACTTCCTAAAAAGAGACATGTATAGATGGCCAATAAGTAAAGAAAAAGATGCTTCACATCATCAGTTATCAGATAAATGCAAATAAAAACCACAATTAGAAACTACCTCACATCCACTAGACTGCAAATCTTAAGAGACTGATAGCAGCAAGTGTTGGCAGGGATGTTTTTATGGGTTGAATTGCCTCCCACCAAAAAAGATATGTTGAAGTCCTAACCCCCAGAACCTCAGAATGTGACCTTATTTGGAAATAGGGTCATTACAGATGTAATTAGATGAAGTCACACTGGCGTAGGGTGGGCCCCTAATCCAATAAGACTGGTGTCCTTATAAGAAGGTGGTTGGCCGGGCGAGGTGGCTCACACCTGTAATCCCAGCACTTGGGGAGGCTGAGGCGGACAGATCACTAGGTCAGGAGTTTGATACCAGCCTGGCCAACATGGAGAAACCTTATCTCTACTAAGAATACAAAAATTAGCTGAGCGTGGTGGCAGGTATCTGTAATTCTAGCTACTGGGGAGGCTGAGGCAGGAGAATCGCCTGAACCTGGGAGGTGGAGGCTCCAGTGAGCCGAGATCGCACCGCTGCACTCCAGCCCGGGTGACAACGCAAGACTCTGTCTCAAAGAAAAAAGAAAAAAAACCCCAAAAAACAGAAGGTGGTCATTGATGACAGAGACACAAGGAGAAATGTCACATGAAGATGGAGGCAGAGATTGGAGTAATGCATCTACAGCATCTGGGGTTACCAGGAGCTGAAAAGGGTAAGGAAGAATCCTCTCCTGGAGGCTTCAGAGGGAGCATGGCATTGCCGCCATCTTGATTTTGGACTTCTAACCTCAAGAAATGTGAGATAATAAAATTCTGCTGTTATATGCCAGTTTGTGATATGTTGTTACAGTAGCCTGAGGAAACAAATACAGGTGTGAAATAACTGAAGCTCTCCTCTATTGCTGGTGATATTTTAAAATAAGCATTTCTTGTTAAGTTAAACATACACTCACTAGATGGTGCAGCAATTCTGCTCAGGTATTTATTCAAGGAGAATGAGAACACTTGTCCACCAGAAGACTTATATAAGAATATTCATAGCAACTTCAGTCATAATAATCACAACTGGAGATAAGCAAAATGTCTTGCCAACAGGAGAATGGCTAGAAAATAATACCGTATTCATAATATTGAATTCTACTCAGACATAAAAAGAATGAACTACTGTAAATGCAATAATATATATGAATCTCAAAAACATTATGTTGAGTATACAAAGACAGACACGATAGTGAACATATTGTATAATTCTGTTTAGCTGGCTATTAGGCCAAGCAAACTATCCTATTATGATAGAAATCAGTATAGTGGTCTCCTCTGTAGGTTCCCTTTGCTTCACCTACAAAGGAGCTCAAGGAAATGTTTTGAGGTGGTGAAAATATTCTGTATCACGATTGGGACGTTGGTTGTGTGGATGTATACATTTGTCAAAACACTGGGCATCACTCTTCAGCACGACTCGTTTTGAGAAGATTCAAGATCACCTTCATCTCATGGAATCCACATCTCCCATCTTCCCTTCTTATTTGTGGGACTTCAGCTTGCTCCCAATACATCCCTCTCTTCGCTCTGCTGACAGCAAGGTGCTCACCTTTAAATAATCATATGAGGTTAATACACAAGTTTCCCAGTTCCTCAAACTTCTGAGTGCCCTTAGAGCCTCCTCACGAGGCTTGAGGTGAAGGAAATCAACTTTTTTCCTTCCCCACACAGGATTTGCAGGAGGGAGATGCATGACACACCAACTAGTCTCTCCAAAGAAATCCTCCCTCACTAGCCTTTTCCATATCAACTCTTCCATGCTCTCAGGTTGGGTCCCTTAGCATGCCCTGTGTAAATGGGCTGGTACCTTGCTCTGCAACAGTGGTGTCACCCTCAGGTACTTGGCATCCACCTTGCTGTTTTCAAAGCAAGACAGCAAAGTCCCATTTTAACATTCACTTACATAATTAATCTCTTTCCTCTGCTCTTCTCTCTTAGTTTGTCCCTGTTGGCTTTTATCACTTTCAACCTTGTGTTCCAGTTATTAATGGACATATCTATTTTCCCCCACTAGACTATTGGTTTCTGGAGGATAGGGTTCAAGTCTAATTTAACTTTATATCTCTCACAGAACTGAATGGAGTTCTGGTACAGACTTGGGTCTTAATCCATATCAAGGGAATGGACAGATAAATAATTAATTAGAACTGCTTCTGCAGGACTGATGACTTTGGGCAGGGCTTAGCCTGACTTTTTGTTAAATACCCCAGGGTTTCCTGATTCCTTAGTCCATGTTGATAACTCATTCATTCTTTTGTTATTCACTCAACAAATATTTTTTGAGAATTTATTATATGACAAGTACTGGGTAAGTAACTGGACATAAAACAGACATAGCCTCTACCCTTTGGAGTTTAGAATTGAAGCTTCATGGTGTGAATTTGACATTGAGAGATGAGTGAGTAAGCTTTGGCTAGGTGAGAAGGAAGAAGGTGAGTCAATCCATGAAGGGTAGTAGCTGGCAACTGCTCTTGACTCAGAGACAAGGATCATGTGTGGATACACCCAGGGGAAGATAGAGATAGTATGGATAGATCAGCCAAGCTCTAACAGGACAGTTTGGAACAGCCTATGGTCCTGGCTTGAAGATGCATGTTCTTGTAGAGGATGGAGTGAGTCTAAGGAACAAACACAGGCTTGGGTGGACAAGAACAGCTGTCCCTGAGGGTGTTTCTGGAACTTGGTTCCCTTCAGCCTGGGGAATTCATGTTCCTTAAAAATATGATCTACAACATACACTAAGTCCTTTGTAGACACACTTATCCAGGTAGACGAAAATAAGCACTGAGATACCCTTCTGATGCCTGTGTGTGATAGTACCTGTTTCAACTGATAAATAACCTTGACAATTTTATAAGACATTTAGGTGTTCTTGTCTCATGATGTCACTAAATGAAGGTCTTATTATCTCCCTTCAACCCTCCCCACACACATACACGTGCTCACACACGTAGACATGCACACACTTACATACACACATGCACATGCACACACATGTTCACCCCAAGAAGCTGAAGTTATTTGGCTGGTCTGAAGTCAGGTATTTACTTACCTTTCATTAAACTGATTGACAAGGAATTTGAAAAATGACCTTGGGGAAAAAATATGGGTTATCCCAACTGAACCTTCAACAAGATCATGCCAAATTTGCCTCAGGGAACAAAGGAGTTCTGCAAAATAGGCTAAGTCGGGCACATTTTCTCAACATCAGAATATCATGCACAATTATCTCAGCAGCAAAACTCAAAGTCACATGAAGAACCCAGTGTGTGTGGTCCAGAATATTAACAATATATTTTAATTTGAAGGCACTTCTGCCTGCAGGGCTCTGGGCACTTTAACAGAAAAATAACTAAAAACAAAAGTAGATCAAATAAAATGACAGACTGATCATAATCTCTGGTCTACAAGCAGAGAGCTGCCATGACTCTTAATGACATGTAAATAAGCAAGGTTTGTAGAGTGTTGTGTAGCAGAAAAAAATATTAAAAATATAGGAAGAACAAGTTTTCACTAACTCTATTGTTTGTTGGTGAAAATGACTCCAGGAAACACATTAACTAATGCAGTATAACCTGCAAACCATAGGGAACTCAAACGAACCCAAACAATAACATTGAGGCTTAGCACTCATGTGCACTCCTTCTGCGGCTGGGTTGACCTTTTATGTGGCAAGAAAAGTCCTTCCAATATTTTGTGGTCCTGGCAACCCCCAGTAGTCAATGTTACAATATAGCTGTGGGCCAAGCCACAGGTGAAAGTCAAGGACAGAGCTAGGACAAGCATTTACAGAAAGGCTGGAAAGTATGCATGGGGAGAAGGAGGGAAGAGGGCAGATGAGGGTAGGTGGAGAGGAATGGGAGAGTAATGTTTGGAGCAGGAAGCAGACTTCTTCCAAAACACGATGCAGGATTGAAGTCTTATAGCTAGAAAGAAAATAGTTTCTTGGAAAGAATGGCATCTACCAAAAGGCCAAGGCAAAGAACCCAAAGGAGATAATAAGTCATGAAGGTTGAAGCCAAGGGGGTGAGTGAAGCCATGAGGAGTAGATTCCAGGAACAGGGCTGGGTTGGAGCTGTCTTAGGAGACCCAGCGGAGGAACAAGCAGGGAGGTCTGTGCTTGCTCACAGTGGTCAGACAAAACACTTTGTGGCAAGGAACATCTCTTTCAGATGGGGACAGAGATATTTCAGCTGACAAATGAGAAATTAACACCAGATGGCTCCAAAAGACATGCTTCTCACAGTTTGCTGATTTTTTTTCTACCTTAGGAGGAAGAAAGTTGAGCAATAAGGCAATGTCTACCCTCTAAATAAGGCTTCAAGTCTGTTTCATGAAGCACATTTTGTAATATGCTCAACAACAAGTATTCTGTGGTGAAATTCGTTTAAAAATACAACATACACATCTTTTTCTTAGTAATTTGCAATGCACATTAGTATATCAAAGGTTCTGAGAAGTCCTGCAGTTAAGAGACCTATTTAACTTTGTTAACCTTGTTTAATGCAGTGTTTCTCAAAATTGCTTGACCACAGAACATTCTTCTTCCATAACACCTGTTAATTTCCTGAGAGATCCTTATTCTGAGCAGCACACTTTGAGAAATGTTTTTGTAGAACTTGTATTATTTTTTTTTTCCCAGAACTTTTGGTCCTGTGGACTCACATAAAGGCAAACCCCATCTTGATCCAACTCCAGAGAAATCAAAGGAAACACTTGCTTTTGTGGTATAAATTAATTAACCTCAGGTGCTCACACAACACTTCCAGAGAAAGACCTTGTTACTTATTTATTTAAAATAACCATTTACAAAAAAGGATTTGAAATGGCGTGTGTGTGTGGTGAGTTGTCACCTGAGTCTGGAGAGTGGTGGTCAGCACAGTCATTCAGTTTCACTGATTTCTGTTTCAGAAGCAGTAATGACATGAGTGGTCATGATAAACCAGGCAGTGGGTGCCACATACTCGGAGGATGAGCTACATCATTCTCCAACTCTGGCCATTTATCACAGGGGAATGTGGCAATGTGGTGGTTGCTTATACAAAGTGAACAGAATTTCTGATCGCAAATTCATCAAACTCAGCCTCTGAAAATGGTGATCAAGTTTTTGGGGTCTGACCATCCCTGCATTGCAAATAACTGCCACATGGTCTACGATTGCTGCGACAGTAGGGAACCAGCAGTTCCTAAAGCTTTTTGTGTGCTGGGAATTGGTCTCAACACACAATTTTTTAAGTAAAGAAAAGCAGTCAATATGGGATCTTGGGCAAGGCTTCCAGTCGCTTGGCATATGTGACGCTAATCTGCAGACTTTTCAATAGCAGCATTCTGTGTTTGAAACAGATTACTCAGGTTGCTGTTGAGGGCCACATGCCTCCTCCATCTTCTGCCTCCACAGGGAGAAGCTCTACCTAGTGGACAAAGGGTATTTTACATGACCCACCTCTTGCTCAGAATGAGGGTCCCAGCCTTTGCATGGGGGACTGAGGGACTGATGGTGGTGTGTCTTTTCCAGTGTGGGTCAGGGTGACCTGAGAGCGGCTCATGAGCTGCCTTAGGCATAAGCCTTGGCCCTGTGACAGAACAATGCCTGGTTACTTGTAACTTCCTTTCTGGAGCCTTTACGTCCAATTATATTTAATAGAAGTAATAGAAGTGGCCTTTTTTTTTTTTTTTTTTTTTTTTTTTTTTTTTTTTTGTAATGCAACTGAAGGTGGTAAAGGGGACAGACAGTCTTTCGGCATAAAAAGAAGGGTAGCTATGCTAACAAGAGGTTAGCCTCAGGATAAGAGGCCTTTACAGATTTTTTTTGAAAATATATTTCAAATAAGACCAGGTCATTATGAGGAATACTTTCCTGCCATTTCTTCCAGATCTCCTCAGGTCCTGACCTTCATTTTTCTATATTAATCAGCAGCTCCTAAAAGAGGAGATGACTCAGAGGCTGAACACCAGAGGAGGCAGGATTTTGGTGGAAAGGGGCCAGAATTAAAAGGATTGAGAAACCACGGAAGGTCTAAAGTAGAGAGGCCGAGGGATCGGGTGGAGGGAGAAGGCCCCATGCTGACTGAAGGTGCTGTGATCTAAGAACATAGATGTGATCAAGCAGCTCAAAGACATAGGGCAAAGAGGTTTCCTGGCATTGAAATTGCTTGAGAAAGTGTTGAAAGGTAAATTGAGATCTATGGTAGTGAAACAATCAAGGCAAGAAACCCTAACCACTGAGGAGAATCCAGTACTGAAGGGAGGTGGCATGGGGCAGGTAGGGGCCTCTCTGATGTTTCCAAGTGATACTTGGCTGTTGAGAGAGGGCCTGTGTGCACAACTCCGCTCTAAGCACTAGATCCCCATCATCACTGCACATGGCCTCTGCTCTCCTGCACTGGGAAGATTCAAGTACATAAAAGGTAGAATGGAAGATGGTGAAGAAAACGATGGTTATGGAAAAGTAGGTGGAAGTGGAAGAATTTGGGGAATTTGGGCCATTGGGATGGGCATGAACATCAACTGTGGTTGGAAGGTGAATCTGATCATCTACAAGTTTGCAAAGCTGAACATTGGTGTTAGCATCTCGATGGACATTTTGCTGTTGTGCTGCAACAAGGTTGATGTTAAAGATTGGAAAGATGTTTAAACATGCACACACACACACACACACACACATTCTCTCTCTCTAAAGACACAGCTCTTTGGGGTTCATGGAACTTCTTGCTTCTGCAGTAACAAAACAGTGGATATTTTGTCATCCTTTTTGGCCTTCCAGTGTCTGAACCTCCTTCCTGTGTTTGGGAGTTTCTCATATTATGAGGCATAGTCTGTAATGTGCTATAGAAATGAAAATAGACATTTTCTTTACCAGCCTCCATTGTAGCTAGGGAATGGGCTACATAGCCTAGGCTCTGGCAAGCAGATTTTAAGTGGAAAGCTGCTGATGTGAAGAAGCAGGGTCTGCCCAGAATCCATGCAGGTGGCAGCAGGGGAAGTGGAGCAGTGGGGATGGAGGTAGTTGTGGGGCAGTGAGGACAGGGTGCAGGGAAATTAATGTGGGCAGTGGAAGCTCTAGGGTGATGATAGTGGCTGCCTTGGTGGTGGAGGCAATTATGCAATAGGGGTTGCTTTCTAGAGGCAGCAGGGACAGTGGTTTTAGTGTCATCTCTAGTGCCCGATGTCTAGTGATACTGTCAGTGCCACCTGTGGCATTGGGTGCCTAAAGGTAGAAACAGTTTTGACTTGTAATTTTGGGCATTGTACCTGGCTCTGTAGCCTTCAAACCTGGATCTCTTGTCTTCCTGAAGATATTGCAAGCTTTTCTGCTTAAATTAGCATGAGTAAATGTTTGTTGCTTCCAACTAATTATCCTGACTGACAAATAGAGCAAGGTCTTTAAAAAATGGGAGTAATTCCACATATTATTCTTGTGTATGAAGAATTGTTTGTGCACTAAGCCAACAATGTCACAGAGTTAGTTTTCATTCATTCAGCATATACTTATCTGATACGGAATCTTTAAAAATGTTGAATATATAATAAGAGAGTAGAATGGCAGTTTTCATGGGGTGGAGAAAAAGGGGAGATGTTAGTCAAAGGGTACAAACTTTCAGTTATAAGATGAATAAGTTCTGAAGACTAATGTATAGCATGGCCATTATAGTCAATAGTAGTGTATATTTGAAATTTGTTGAGAGTAGATCTCAAGTGTTCTTACCATACGTGAAAAAAGGTATCTATGTGAGACGATCATATGTTAATTAACCTGATCATGGTAATCATTTTGTGATGTAGATGTGTATGAAAACATCAATGTTCAAACCTTATATATATAATCTTCATTTGTCAATTATACCTTAATAAAGATGGAAAACAAAAGCAACAATAACAAAAAACCAAATGCTTATCGTGCATCTACTTTGTGGCAGACACTGAACGTAACATGACATTGCAAAAGATACTGGATGTAGCAGTGACCAATACAGACACTGTCCTTGCCACCACGGAGCTTACAGTTTAGCAGAAAACACAGATACTGTGTAAGTAGCGAAACATGTAATGACTGAGATCTATACAATGGTAAATACAGTTATGTGCTATGGGAAGGTTAACAAATAGGGAAGCGCAACCTAGTTTTAGGTACCAGGAAAAGCTGAACGTGAGACATGAATGATTTATAGGAGTTAGCAAGGTAAAGGGAAGTAGAAAGAGGAAGAGAATTTAAGATGAAGGAACAACGTATTTGAAGGTCCAGAAATGAGAGACGCAGTGGGGATTTTGAGAATCTGAAGGACATCTCGTATAGAAGAGAGAAAGAAATGTAGGGAGAGCTGAGAGAAGAGGTTGGAGGAGTAAGTGAAGCCAGAGTGTGAAGGGCCTTATAATCTATGAATATAGTGTAGATTGCTGAGACCCTCCCTCCATCCACTGAGTCAGTCACCATAACCTGTATTCATTTGCCACAGGGAAAGAAGACACAAAAGAGCTAAAAGAACACTCTTAAGTCAACCAAATATCTAAATAGATTATTTAATGCTACGGGCTGCATTGTAACCCCCAAATTCATATATTGAAGTTGTATTGCCGCCGTACCTCTGAATCCAACTGTATTTGGAGTTAGGAGCTTTGAAGAGGTAATTAAGGTAAAATGAGGTCATTGGATGCATTCCTATCTAATACGACTGATTTCTTTGTAAGAAGAGGAGATTAGGGCATAGACAACACCCAGACTGAGGGGAGACCATGTGAGGACAGAGTGAGAAAGTGGCCATTTGCAAGCCAAAGAGTCAGGTCCCAGGAGCAACCAGCCCCATCAGTACCTTGATCTTGGACTTCTGGCGTTTAGAATTCTGAGAAAATAAATCTCTGTTGCTTAGGCCACCTGATTTGTGGTATTTTGTTACAGCAGCCCTAGCAAACTAGTACATTTAAAATCTAAACAGAAACAATAGTCTTAAAAATCAAAGAGCTTTTGATTTGTAAGACCTGGAATCCTTGAAAGAGAAAATATTTTCCACATGCTCAAACCTGGCTTTGAAAATCCAAAGACAAATACTGTAAAAGTTAGTACATAAATTTAATATGGCAAATAAAGAAGTTGAAAAGAACCTATAATGATCTTTAAAGAAGGGTAACAGTTGGCCGGGCACAGTGGCTTATGCCTGTGATCTCAGCACTTTGGGAGGCCGATGCTGTCTTTAAGATGAAACAAATGTGTCGGGGGGAATAGAGTGAAAGAGAGCTTCACCCAGCATGTGATTGGGAAGAATCAAGCCTTTAAGATAAGTCTATATGAAGCATAGTGCTAGACCTTAGAGCAGGAAATGTCCAAGTGAAGCAACTCTCCAGATGGGTCTGAGGACACTTACGTTAACATCTTAAGCACACAACGAAGCAGGAAGACAGCCCTGTACTTATGAAAGGGGTGTTACTCTGGCTTAGAGAGGCCTATAGACTCAAAGATGATTGGGTAAGGAGGACTTGTGAGCTGGAGGCTATGGTGGGACACAGGTAATCTTAACAGAGGCTGGTGGACCTGTATAGAGGCCAAAGGCCAAAAAATGATGGGAAGAGGTGCAGTTCATCAGATACCAGCAGGAGACAGAGGATGACTCTGGGCCAGATGTCTTACTACATCCAAACAATCAGAGAAATAGAAGGCTTCCCCAACAGTTAGAAAGGGAATTTGACTGAGGAATCAATAATTTAACTTATAATCACAAATTACATTTAGTTATGAAAAATAAAGGTAATTTGTGGCCTGTGACATTCATATTTAGCATTCTTGCAGATAAGAACAGCTCTAGTACCATAAAGAGAGGGGGCACTGATCATGAGAAATAGAAGTTTAAGTTTATTTTAGAATCAAGCAGACTCAAAAGACAACTACCACTTGACACTCTGAGAGTGACTTCATGGGAGTGTCTCCAACTCCACACAGTTCTTTCATAAAGCCAGTTAGTTAAATGACTCAGCAATAGCTCTTTTATTTATTTATTTCTGAGTCGGGGTCACCCAGGCTGGAGTGCAGTGGTGCAATCTCGGTTCACTGCAGGCTCTACCTTCCAGGCTCAAGCAATCCTCCTGCCTCAGCCTCCCAAGTAGCTGGGACTACAGGCATGCACCATTGCCCCTGGCTTGCTTCTCTCCCTTCCTTCCTTCCTTCCTTCCTTCCTTCCTTCCTTCCTTCCTTCCTTCCTTCCTTCCTTCCTTCCTTCCTTCCTTCCTTCCATTCTTTCCTTCCTTCCTTCCTTCCTTCTTTCTCTTTCTTTCTTTCTTTTTCTTTCTCCTCTTTCTTTCTTTCTTCCTCCTTCCTTCCTTGCTTTTTCTTTTCTCCTTCCTTCCTTCCTTCCTTCCTTCCTTCCTTCCTTCCCTCCCTCCCCCCTTCCCCCTCCCTCCCTCCCTCACTCCTTCACTCCTTCCTTCCTTCCTTCCTTCCTTCCTTCCTTCCTTCCTTCCTTCCTTCCTTCCTTCCTTTCTTCCTTCCTTCTGTCCTTCGACATGGAATTTCTCCATATCACCCAGACTTGTCTCAAACTCCTGGACTCAAGCGATCCACCCACTTCGGCCTCCCAAAGTGCTAGGATTGCAGACATGAGTCACCACACCTGGCCAGCAGTAGATCTTTCACATGAATCAAAAACACAATGGACTCTGATTTGGTTGGCTTAGACCAGTACATATTGCAAATACCTTATGTTTGGTAGGACCAATACCAAGAATATTGATGCAACAGTATAGAAAGCTATTGGTATCCCTGAATTCACATTTCAAGTTTTTTCCACTTGGATATCTGATTGTAAAACACTATAGGAATTTTTTCTGTGAGTTTATCTTCGATTGATTACTAGAATAGGATATCATAGAAATATAGAGTTACGCCAGGGAATCTAAGAAAAAGAAATCTCCTCAAAGCACTGGAAAATTCCAGAGTAATACAAACTCTGAGCTAAAAAGGGGTGGGTAATTTAGACCCTGTGATGAGCTGTTAAGTTTGGAAGAGGTCAAATTTTGCAAAACAAGTTCAGTAAGTTGCTGATTTGCAGCAAATACTAGAAATGAACTCCATATTAATAGCTTTCCAGTGATTTCTCAAAAGTCTCACGTTATTTTGGAGACATAACTGGCATACTTTTGTTTTATTATGAATGTTTAAATTCTGTTGTTTTCTTTAGTACCAAAGGTATGTTCAAACTTTCAAGTGAAATTTTGTGCAGTCCAGAAAAAGACACCCGTTTTTTTTGGATAAACATAGCCCTGCATTAAAATACAAGGCTCACATCTTTGTACGGGGGTCTCTTATATGACCAACAACTTACAGAACTCTATATGGTGACTCTGTTTTGTGAATTTTATTGACATTTTTTGTAGTTTGGTGTACTAATGAAATGAAGACCCTAGACATTGATTCCTAATGGTGTGAATCACTTTCTTCCTAAGCGGCCTGTGACAGTCTCCGGTGATCCCCAGTTCCTGATATTTATGCCCTTGTGCAGTCCCCTCTTGCACTGAATAGGTCTGACTTTGTAATCAATAGAATATTCCAGAAATAATGAACCTCTAAGGATAGGCCATAAAAGATATTGCAGCCTCTTTCTTGGCCTCCTGGATCATTTGCTCTGGGGGAAGCAAGTTGCTACATCATGAAGCTTCTCAAGCAGCCTTAAGAAGAGCACCTACCAATGACCCTGTGAGTGAGCCATCTACAGACAGACTCTCCAGTCCCAGCAAAGTCTCGAGATGTCTTAGTCCTGGCCAACATCTTGACTACAACCTTATGAGAGACCCAAGACAGAACCACTGATTTAAATTGCTCTCGAAGGCTTGACCCACGTAAACTACATGAAATAATAAATATCTTTTTATTTATTCTACTTATTTATTTATTTTTGGAGAAGGAGTATCAATCTTGTTGCCCAGGCTGGAGTGCAGTGGCGTAATCTCAGCTGACTGCAACCTCTGCCTCCCGGGTTCAAGCCATTTTCCTGCCTCAGCCTCCCAAGTAGCTGGGATTATAGGCATGCGCCACCACGCCCAGTTAATTTTGTATTTTTAGTAGAGACATGGTTTCTCCATGTTGGTTAGGCTGATCTCGAACTTCCGACCTCAGGTGATCTGCCTGCCTTGGCCTCCCAAAATGCTGGGATTCCAGGCATGAACCACTGTGCTCAGTCGATATCTTTAATTTTTTGAAGCTGCAAAGATTTGCAGTCATTTATTATACAGTAATAGATACATAATTTAAAATCTTTGGGCTACCTCCTCTTTTACCTTTAGTAAATATCTGAGATATATACAATATATACAAGCTTTGTGTTAGTGGTAATGTGAGGGCAACTGAGTTAGATCCAGTGTGGGGTGATGTGGGCTGGTGAGAGAGAATAATAAAGCCTGTAATAGAGAATAAGAAAGTCTGTAATAGAGAATGTCAGTAGTTAATAGTGGAAAAGAAGGCTGTGGCACCTATTGACAGGGAAGTCATGAACCCCTTGAAAAAATACAGGCTACAGAGAACTCCCCCTACTATATAGAAGGGAGACTTCAGCATCTCTTTTTTTGAAACATTTTCTCCACTTTTATTTTATTTTATTTTATTTTTTTCTTCTCATGATTTACTAAATAGTCTGGTATACAGTTGATGTTCAATGGTCATTTTTTAAATTTTTATTTTTATTTTAAAGGAATATAAATCATTCTATTACAAAGATATATGCATGCGTATGTTCATTGCAGCACTACTCACAGTAGCAAATACATAGAATCAACCCGAATGCCCATCAATGATAGACTGGATTAAGAAAATGTGGCACATATATACCATGGAATACTATGCAGACTTCAGCATTTTTTTAAAAAGATTTTTAAGAGTACTGAATTTATTCTTTTTTATAAAAGAGAGTATATCAGTTATCTATTGCTATGGAAGAAACAACTCCAAAGCTCAGTAACTTAAAACAAAAATAATTTATTCTGTCTCATAAGTCTGTGATTGGCTAGAATATTCTACTTGTTCTGCTTGGGCTCTCTCATGCAGATATAGATAACTCAGCAAGGGTGAGTTGGTCTCACTCAAATGTCCAGGGCCTCATCTAGGATGGTTGGAATGGTGGGGGTGGCTGGGACTGTATCTTCATGTTGTCTTTCATCTGGGACTTCTTCACAGCATGGTTGTTTCAGGGTTTCAAGAGGGTGAGCACGGAAGTCTCAATATATTGCTTCTGTTGAGTTCTATTTGTCAGTATCAGGCCACAAGCCCAGCCAAGATACAAGGGGTGAGAGATAGACTCCACTTCTTGATGAGAAGATCTGCAAAGAATTTCTGGCCAATTTTAGTCTAGTACAGTGATAATGATCACTTTTTATAATTCAAGCAATACAGAGGAGCAAAAGAGGAGGGCTATAAATCACCCCAAATTTCATCATCCAAAAATAAGTAATGCTAACATTTGATGAATGTCATTATTTAAGATATATTTATATGCATACATGTAAGAAGATGGATGGATGGAATGATAGATGGACAAACGGTTAGGTAGCCAGAAAGTAATAATCTTTAAGAGGGGAGAGTCATTTATTTTCTTACCTACATGTTACAGTTTTAGCCAAGATGGATTGACTACTTGCTAAGAAAGATGCGGAAATGAGCTCTCTTATAATTCTTCTTACCCTTCCTTCCCATCTGTAGATTTATTTTAACCTAGTCATAGTTTACGAATTTATTTTTTGTTTTGTAGTCATAATCCTTCTGGTTGTTTAAACATAATTCTTTATTTAAATGATTACAATGATCATAGGTGCCTCCTTTATTGTGGGTCCTGCATTTTGGTGGATTTTCGAGTAATGTGCTGTATCCCTTAAGTACTTTTGAGCTTTAGAACATGGAAGTACTTCTATGTTGCCCTTATCCTTGAATCATCATTTGGCTGGATATAATATTTTTTCTTTCCCACAGAATGTTAGAGACATCATCCCATTGTCTTCTAGCATTCAATGCTGCTAGCAATAAAGTAGGATGATTTTTTTTTTTCTCATTTGTAGACCCTCCACACTTGGGCGGGCAGGGTGGAGACTTGGGGTATGTCCAAATTCACAGGGAATTCTAGAATTTTTATGATTTCACCTGGAAATGTTTTTATATAACTTGGTCTGTATCAGTTTTTTTAGGGATTCAAAAGAATTAAATTTATTTTTTTTCTTTATTTCAGGGAACATGTATTGCATTATATCCCTGATCGTTTTTAATGTCTTATTTGATAAGTTCTATTATTATCTCCATTATTATCATGTCAGATCTTCATTATCTTTCACATCTATCATTTTCTTCTAGTTACTTTAATCTCTTTGCCTTGTTCTTTTACATTCATGTTGATGATTTAAAGTGTTTTAATTTTTTTTTTTTTTTTTTTTTTTGAGAAGGAGTCTTGTTCTGTCACCCAGGCTGGAGTGCAGTGGCGTGATCTTGGCTCACTGCAAGCTCCGCCTCCTGGGTTCACGCCATTCTCTTGCCTCAGCTTCCCGAGTAGCTGGAACTACAGGCGCCTGCCACCATGCCCGGCTATATATATATAGTGTGTGTGTGTGTGTGTGTGTGTGTGTGTGTGTGTATTTTTTTTTTTTAATAGAGACGGGGTTTCACCATGTTGGCCAGGATGGTCTCGATCTCTTGACCTCGTGATTCACCCGCCTTGGCCTTCCAAAGTGCTGGGATTACAGGTGTGAGCCACCGCACCCAGCCAAAGTGTTTTAATATTATATTAATTTTCTTTTTACTCTTTCTCTTGTTGGGTTTCTAATGGTATGATTTGGTTTCTTAATCTGTCTACTTAGCTTTGCATTTTCTTCATTTTTTATTGTGTATCATATTGTCACTGAACTCTTCTTTTATTAAACTCACAGTCTTATTAAATCCTTTGCTGACATAAAGCACTATGGGACGTTTATTCACATTGTTTGTGTTATATTTTCTTAAGAATGCTCCATATATGTTTTTCTCATTTGCATGATGTAGTCTTTTGTTCTTTCTTTTTCTTCTTCCTTTTTTTTTTTGTGATGTCATATATTTACATACTTACCATGCTCTTTCTCTCTTTCTTTCCATTTGTGCTTTGTCACTCTTCCCATCTTCTCTGGTGCCAGTTTCTTTCATTTCTCTGAGCTACAGTATGAGGACTATGTTTTGCATTCCATCCACTTTGTTGAGGCCTAAAGGCTCAGGAATCTGGAATACTAGATTTTGGTAGGGATTGATTATAGCCCTTCTGTGGGACCTAAGCTCTTTTTTATTCTCGGATCCCATTAATTCTTCTATACGAGGGTCTCCTTCACTCTGTTAGAGATGTAACCCATTCCAGTGTCCTTTTGAACAATTCTGCAAAAATAGCACAATCCCTGACAAATAAAATCCTGGTGGCCTTGTCCAACCCATTAATGTCCTAAAGTTATGTCAAAATAGTGAAAATAGAATAACATAAACCCCCTGTTTGAGAAGGAAAATATGAAATTAGACATAGAAGTTCTCTCTTCAAGAGTGATAATAGCCTGATTTTTTTTTGTACTTGTAGAATCAATAATCTACAATGAAGAATTCTCTTTAAGGATCAAATCAGCTTTGAGAGAGAATTCTGTAGTGAATTACTTACATAAAATGTCTTTGTTTATAAAGGTACTGTGCTATAAATTGCCTTTTCTGTGCTGATAAGAAAGCTGAAGACTCTGGAATGTTTAATATCCAGGTTGGGAAACAAAATAACTCACATGGTGACTGGTCAGGTTGAGGCAAAGCTCTACAGTAACATGAAAATTAACCGTGTATGGTTTTTAAGCACAAGTAACAGAGATTTTCCATTGATTTTCTTGATATTTAATGTATAATGATAAGGATTTTTTGTTGTCAAGTTATTTTTCTAGAGCTCTCGTTACTCATCTGATACATAATCCCTTAACCTCAATGTTTGAATAGACTTCAAGATTTTGAGAAATCTTTTATATAATTGCACAAAGTCATAAAGTGTGGCTGGTGAAAAAGGTAATGATGGTTCACAAAATGTACATATTATTAATTATTTCAGATGTAAATAAATTTGCAATGGATTCATTATGCTTTGTTTACCTCTCTCTTTTGTCATAGCTTTCCAGGTCTTGTTTTCAAACACTAAAAATATCTTAGAATATTTTCTTGTGTTGAAACATTAATTTACTCAGCTGATTCTCTCGGAGTAGTGGTTTATAACAAGCTAGTTAAAAGTGTCTTTGACAGTTTCTAAACCTAACCCCAACATGAATCCAAGATGGATCAAAACAGACAGAATGTTTGAAGAGAGAAAAAATGTCACATAAAAGATAGCTTTGATTCTTCTACAATTAAATAGTGCTATGGATTGAATTAAACACACACTATCCTAGGCTGAAGTTGAGCTGCTTTCTTGTGCTTCAACATCAGCCAGAACCCACTATCTGAGAAAAAGAAATGAATAAATGATGTTGTAAAGAAATAGTTAATTCTGTGTTAGCAAATGGGCTTGCCTGTGCTTGAGATAAATTGAGCCATGTGAAGTTTGTACTTCTGTCATAAAATGTGTGCGCGTGTGCGTATGTATTCTAGTAGAAGTGAATTTTTAATCAGATTAAACTGTCTGAATAGGTAGTGAGTGTGTGAATTCCCCGCCCCCACCTTTTCTTATGCTAATGAAGATTTGGTGTCAGTGACTCTTGGCTTGTGTTCCTGCTAGGCGGTTATTAGTAGTGCAACCATGGACAAGTTATTTAACCTCTTTTGAGCATTGGTGTCCTCAGTTGTTAATGTGTGGTAGTGAGAAATAAAAGAGTTAATATGTATAATAAAAATGCTAGGCAGTTTGTAATATATATGATTGCTATACTACTGCTGAGTTTCTAGCATATTTTGAAAACATAGGTAATGGTTAGAAGTTGGCAAGGCTCAGGAGTCTGTACATATAAATAAGACGTGGATCCTGCCTCAATGAGCTTACCATCTGAAAGGTGAGAGAGCAATGGTGACTAGCAGCTAAGAGAACACATGACAGTCTCCTGTAAAAATGGCAAACTTGTTTACCCAAGTCAGTGGCTTTTACCTATGGCCAAAGGATCTGCTTGAAATAATAACTATTCTCTCTTCTGTGAATAACTTACATAATGATAAAAGACAAAATGTGACAAAATGGTCAGAGAGGAAGGTGAATACAAAGAGCACATATTGAGGACATAGCAGAGTGGTGGCAAAAGCTATGATAGTTGACATTAAGTGGATGAACATTGACTTTGTTCTTTGCAGAGTGCATTTGTGAGACTTTGGGCAAATGACATTCTCTATGGACTTCAACTTTCTAAAATGGTAATGGGGGTTGGGGGGAGGTAGGGATGGTTAATGGGTATAAAAAATAGTTAGAAAGAAGAATAAGACCTAGTATTTGGTAGCACAACAGGGTGACTATATTCATAATAATTCAATTGTACATTTTAAAACAACTAAAATCATGTAATTGGATTGTCGGTAACATAAAGGATAAACGCTTAAGGGGATAGATATCCCATTTTCCACGATGTGATTATTATGCATTGCATGCCTGTATCAAAATATCTCATGTGTCCCACAAATATATACATCTATTATGTACCCCAAAAATTCAAAATTAAAAATTTTAAAAAATAATAAAAATTAAAAAATAAAGAAATGATAACAAAAGCTTTTACTGAGTGCTTCCTATGTGCCAAGCATCAGGAGAACCCTCAAGCTGCCTTATTAGATAGGTGCTATTATTTTCCCTATTTTACATCTGAGAAAATGGAGGCTCAGGGAGGTTAAGTAACTTGCCTAAAATCACGCAACCAGCAAATATTTCTGCTGTTATTTTCATGGGGACAGCATGACTCCCAAATCTGTGTTCCTAATCCAAAAAACATAAACTTGAAGATTTCTTTCCTTTTAAATTTCACGTTCTGAATGCAGTGAAAATACAACTGACTCAATGATTTTAATAACAAGAATAGTTTTGGAAATTTTGTTGACCTAAACAAAAATGAGTCTAAACAGTGGAATGTTTAAACCAGAATCTCTTCTCCTGGTTCTGTCCCCTCTGAACTTGGAACCATACTGCTGTGAGGATGGGATCTCAGCATGGGTAACTTTGCCTTCAGGTACTTTAAACAATGATTTCTGCTAATTATGTTCATTTGGATTCTCCTAGGCACTAAATTCCTCCCATAGGAAAAATTTACTTTCTTCTTAAGGTTGTTGAATTACTCACTAGTTCCCTGGCACAAAAATTTACTGAATGATAT
Source organism: Chlorocebus sabaeus (assembly GCF_047675955.1). Classification (NCBI taxonomy): domain Eukaryota; kingdom Metazoa; phylum Chordata; class Mammalia; order Primates; family Cercopithecidae; genus Chlorocebus; species Chlorocebus sabaeus. The sequence goes on from NC_132923.1 coordinate 72,518,770, forward strand.
GCGGTGACTTTCACAGTCACGTCTTGTTGTTATTTAGACTACCATTAATGGAATGTTTCTTCCTAGAGAGTATTTTAAACATATCCTTATAAAAGTCCCATTGAGTAGATATTATTAATATTGTCTCTATTTTCAACTGAGCCCCAGGGAGGCTGATTAACAAAGACGATGGAGGTCACAGCGGCTCCCTAAGGAAATTTACGTTTCTGGAAAATAGTTAAGAGTTGCCTCTAGACTTTCAGTCATGCCAACTGCTTTATCTAACCACCTTCCGCTATGACCACCTCCCCTCTGTTGTCTGTATTGAAGGACATAGGAAGTACAGGTATATCTGTGACGTCCTATTTGATAGCTTTTCCAGAAATGTGAAGGAAGTAGATAGGTGATGTAAACTCTCACATAGACCTGCATGCACAAACAAGAACAAAAGGGCCATTAAGTGAGGGAGTGGGGAAATAGAGTTAAGAATTTAATGAGAAGAAATATAGTTCAAACTATTTCACCCCTTATAGACCAAATAGGCAGTTGATTAAAATAATATTAATTTCAACCAATGGATCTGGACTTTTTGTAGACTGTTGAGGTCTCATGAAAACATAAAATGAGTTTGTTGCACTTTTAAAAGTCTCTATCAGGCTTCCTTCAGGCTCTAGGCTCATGATAACGATTGGAATAAAACTGGTTTTGAGTGGAGCTCTTGCTAAACAAATGAATGGTGGGAGCTGGAAAGTTACTGAAGGACAGCCAGCTTTTTGTGTAAAACTACACAGCAATACACAAAGCCACAATGGTAAAAATTGCATACATCTGAGAAGAAGGTATAAACTAGCATGTTACGGGGAAATGAAGGGGGCTTGGGAGAGAGAGGAGGGTCGGAGATTAAAAGAACTCCAGGGATGGAGGCAGAACCCTAAAAGAAACCAAAGAAAAAATAAAAGTAAATGCTAAACAGCTCCTCTTACAAATGACTTTCATATGCATGGTAAGAAGCGAACTAAAAGAAAACAAAACCAAGAGATATAATAGACACATTATGTAACAAGGATTACTAAGGAGGGGCTAAAACCAGAAACAGACTTGGAATAATTTGGATATGGAAAGTTTATGCAAGAGATAGACACAACAGGCTAGGGGGAATTATGCCAACATGGGTCAAGGCGGATATTGTGTCTGAAGGGAGAAAGAATGTCACATAATAAATAAGTTGGCAGTGGGACAAAATATGTTTGGATGGAAATAAAAGATAAAAGGAACCTAAGACTAATAGGAAATTATTATAGACCATCTGGGTCAGATAAAAAGGCAGTTCAGAGTGTTTATGCAGATAAAGATGCCCAAGAAAAATGTCGTACGGTCTGGGATAGTAACATTAATATCATATTACAGCAAAGTGATATATTGGTTACATTTCTGGAGAAGACAATGGAATCGATTACAGTCCAGTTTTACAAATCTTTTGGAGGTCAGAAACCTAGAATATGGCTAACAGAGAAGGTTCCAGAACAGTTCAGGGCAGGCTGTCACCAGATACACATCCATCCCTTCCTTTGTAATATTCAGTGGTGTCAGAGAAGACTTGATGATCTCACTCTTCCTATCACACCACCACCCTGGTTACCTGCTGCAATTTGACCCCGCCCTCATCATCTCAAAGACTTCTTCCTACTCCAGCCCCTCTCGCTCCTACTCCCTTCTTCAAGTCCAGCTCTTAAATTCATGCAGCACAGTGCCCTCATAAAAACATAATTGGCCTATCCCAGCAGCTTCTGGCCATTTGCCTGGTTACAGGGCTTTGGTCTGGAGGTTGTAGCCAGACAGCCTTGGAAAATGGGAACCAAAAAGAGACAAAAGCTGAGATTTTGGCCCACTTACCCCTGGACCCTTGAACTGCAGTAACAATGACAACAGCATCAAACAAACTGTATTGTTTTTGTGTGCAGTGACAACCTTACTGGCTGCCAGACAAGGTGACCAGAATTTTGAAAATTTTAACACCAGGGCTGCTAGAAGCATACCTTGGAGATACTTCCAGTTCAGTTTCAGAACACTGCAGGAAAGTGAATATTGTAATAAAGTGAGTCACAAGAATTTTTGGTTTCCCAGTGTATATAAAAGTTATGTTTACATAATACTGTAGTATATTAACTGTGAAATAGCATCATGTCTAAAAAACAATATATATCCCTTAATTTTAAAATACTTTATTGCTAAAAAATGCTAATGACCATCTGAACCTTCAGTCAGTTGTAATCTTTTTTGGTGGAGGGTCTTGCCTTGATGTTGATGGCTGCTGAATGATCAGGGTGATGGTGGCTAAAGGATGGGATAACTGTGACAATTAATATGTTGTTAATCAAAATTTTTAATAAAAATAATACAGCAATTCGGTTTGCCAGATCAAATGACTCTCCCTTTCATGAAATATTTATCTGTAGCATGTGGTATGTGGTCTGTAGCATGTAGCATGTTTGATAGCATTCTACCCTCAGTGCAACTTCTTTCAAAACTGGAGTCAGTTCTCTTTAACCCTAATGCTGCTTTATCACCTAAGTTTATGTAATATTCTAAAACCGTTGTTGTCATTGTACCAATGTTTCAATGTTTACAGCATCTTCACCAGGAGTAGATTCCATCTCAAGAAACCATTTGCTTTGCTCATCCATAGGGAGCAACTCCTCATCTCTTTATTTTATTTTATTTTTTATTTTTTAGATAGAGTCTTACTCTGTCACCCAGGCTGGAGTACAGTGGTGCAGCTCACAGCAACCTTGCCTCCCGGGTTCAAGCGATTCTCCTGCCTCAGCTTCCGGAGTAGCTGGGATTACAGGTGCCTGCCACCACACCCAGCTATTTTTTTTTTTTTTTTTGTGCATTTTTAGTAGAGACGGGGTTTTTACCATGTTGGCCAGGCTGGATCTTGAACTCCTGACCTCATGATCCGCCCGCCTCAGCCACCCAAAGTGCTGGGATTACAGGTGTGAGCAAGTTTTATCGTGAGATTGCAACAGTTTAGCCCCATCTTCAAGCTCCACTTATAATTCTATTTGTTTTGCTATGTTCACCACATCTATAATTACTTCCTCCACTGAAGTCTTGAGCCTCTCAAAGTCATCCGTGAGAGTTGGAGTCAGCTTCTTCCAAACTCCTGCTAATGTTCACATTTTGAACTCCTCCCATGAATCCTAAATGTTCTTAATGGCATCAAGAATGGTGAATCTCCATGAAATACTGTGCAGTCATAAAAAGGAACAAGGCCATGCTCTTCACAGGGGCATGGATGGAGCTGGAGGCCATTATCCTTAGCAAACTAACATAGGAACAGAAAACCAAACACTGGGCCGGCCGCAGTGGCTCACGCCTGTAATCTCAGCACTTTGGGAGGCCGAGGCAGACAGATCACAAGGTCAGGAGATCGAGACTATCCTGGCTAACACAGAGAAACCCCGTCTCTACTAAAAATACAAAAAATTAGCCTGGCTTGGTGGCGGATGCCTGTAGTCCCAGTTACTCCGGAGGCTGAGGCAGGAGAATGGCGTGAACCTGGGAGGTGGAGCTTGCAGTGAGCCCAGATCGTGCCACTTGCACTCCAGCCTGGGTGACAGAGCACGACTCTGTCTCAAAAAAAAAAAAGAGAAAGAAAAAAGCAAACACTTCATGTTCTCACTTATAAATGGGAGCTGAATGATGAGAACGCATGGGGGTATAACACACACTGGGGCCTGTTGGGGTTGGGGAGGGAGAGCATCAGGAAGAATAGCTAATGGATGCTGGGCTTAATACCTAGGTGATGGAATGCTCTGTGCAGCAAACCACTGTGGCAAATGTTTACCTATGTAACAAATCTGCACATCCTGCTCATTACCCCAAACTTAAAATAAAAGTTGAAGATTTAAAAAAAAAGAAGTGAGTAAGGAGCCCCCATGGCTGGCTAGATCCCTTCCAAACCTGTCAGGGGTAGCTCCTCAGAGATGCGCATGTACATTAGAGAGAAAAAGTATCCTTAAAATGACCCCATATGGTAATTAGCTATTTAAGGGTCATGCATATGGACTACATATCATGCATATACTTAAAATTACAGGATAGAGGCAAAGCATAAGTGTACAAGGGCAAAAATAATGAAGCAACCCACCTATCAGTCAAAAGGCAGACACTGGCTAGAAATTAGGCAGCTCAGGAAGAGAAGAGAAAAAAAGAAACACATAAAAAGATCCAGGCTACACAAGACTGGGTTGATCCCATTTCGCAGAGGTCAGTTCACAGTTCACTCTTCCCTTTGAGAGTGTAATACTGTGTGTGATACACTTTTGCTGCTTTGCTTTGGGAAAAAAAAGAAAGAATGGTGAATGCTTTGGTTTTAATTTACTTTGTCCAAGTCCATCAGAGGAATCACTATGACAACTACAACCTTATGAAGTGAATTTCTTAAATAATAAGACTTGCAAGTAAAACATACTTCGTGGTCTATGGGCTGCAGAATGGATGTTGTGTTAGTGGACATAAAAACAACATTAGGCCAGGCACGGTGGCTCACGCCTGTAATCCCAGCACTTTGGAAAGCTGAGGTAGATGGATCACCTGATGTCAGGAGTTTGAGACCAGCCTGGCCAACACAGCGAAATGCTGTCTCTACTAAAAACACAAAAATTAGCCAGGTGTGGTAGCATGCACCTGTAATCCCAACTACTTGGGAGGTTGAGGCAAGAGGATTGCTTGAACTTGGAAGGTGGAGGTTGTAGTGAGCCGAGATTGTACCACTACACTCCTGCCTGGGCGACAGAGTGACTCTGTCTCAAAAAAAACAAAAACAAAAACAGCATTAATCTTCTTGTATATCTCCATCAGAACTCTTGGCTGACTAGGTGCATTGCCAATGGTCAGTAATATTTTGAAATAAATCTTTTTTCTTTTTAACTGTAGGTCTCAACAGTGGGCCTAAAATATTCATTAAACCATGCCATAAACAGATGTGCTATCATCTAGGCTTTGATGTTCTAGAGCACAGGCAGAGTAGATTTAGCATAATTCTGAAGGGCTCTAGGACTTTCAGAATGGCAAATGGGCATTGACTTCAATTTAAAGTCACCAGCTGCATTAGCCTCTAACAAGAGAGTCAGCCTGTCCTTTGAAGCTGTGAAGCCAGGCATGGATTTTTCCTCCTTAGCTGTGAAAATCCTAGATGGCATCTTTCAATAGAAGACTTTTTTGCCTACATTGAAAATCTGTTGTTAGTGTTATAGCTCTTTTAGAATTTGTCTAGCAGGTTTTCCGGTTTTCATCCAAAAACCCCCATGGTTGGGGAGGGGGGCGTGGGGAAGAGGAAAATCTCTTTAGTGTAGCCACCTTCATCAATGACCTTAGCTAGATCTTCAGGATAACTTGTTGCAGTTTTTACAATAGCACTTGCTAGTTCACCTTTTCTGTCTTGGAAATGGCTTATTTCCTCTAACCTCATGAACTGCTAGCTTCAAACTTCTTCTGCAGCTTCCACACCTCTCTCAGCCGTCATGAAGAGAGTTAGGCCCTTGCTCTAGGTTAGGCTTTGGCTTAAGGGAATGTTGTGGCTGGTTTGATCTTCTACCCAGACCACTCAAACTTTGTCTATATCAGCAATTATGCTGTTTCTCTCTTATCATTCATGTGTTCACTGAAGTAGCACTTTTAATTTTCTTCAAGATCTTTTTCTTTGCATTCACAAGTCAGCTGCTAGGTACAAGAGGCCTAGCTTTCAGCCTGTCTCAGCTTTTGACATGCCTTTCTCACAAAACTTAATCATTTATAGCTTTTGATTTAAAATGAGAGATGAGGCTGGGCACAGTAGTTCATGCCTGTAATCCCAGCACTGTAGGAGGCTGAAGCAGGTGGATCACTTGAGGTCAGGAGTTTGAGATCAGCCTGGCCAACATGGTGAAATCATCTCTACTAAAAATACAAAAATTAGCTGGGCATGGTGGCGGGTGCCAGTTACTCAGGAGGCTGAGGCAGGAGAATCACTTGAACTGGGGAGGTGGAGGTTGCAGTGAGCCAAGGTTGTGCTGCTGCACTCCAGCTTGGGTGACAGAGCGAGACTCAATAAATAAATAATAAAAAATAAAATGAGGGCTGTGTGGCTCTTTCACTTGAATGCTTAGAGGCCATTGTAGGTTATTAACTGGCCTAATTTCAACACTGTTGTGTCTTAGGTAATAGGGAGGCCTGAGGAAAGGAAGAAAAGGAGGAAGTCGGTCAGTGGATCAGTCAGAATCCACCCAGCATTGACCAGTTAAGTTCACCATCTTATACAGGTGTGCTCTAATGCTGCCCAAAACAATTACAATGGAAACACCAGAGATCATTGATCACAGATCATTGTAACAGATATAACAATAATGAACAAGTTTGAAATATTATAAGAATTGCCAAAATATGGCAGAGACATGAATTGAGCACATTGTTGGAAAAATGGTGCCAATAGACCTGCTCAGTGCAGCGTTGCCACAAATCTTTAATTTGTAAAGAAATGCAGTATCTGTGAAGTGCAATACAATGAAGCACAAGAAAGTGGAGCACAATTAATATGGTGTGCCTGTGGGTTCTCACTTCATTTCACCTTCTCATCTGGGTTCAGAGCCCTCTTCTTTCACTGCACGTATCATTGTTGTGTTACAGATGAATAGGGCTGCATCCCACTCTGGATTTCAACTCCCTGAGGATCGGGATTGAGTTGCTTATAGCCCTCTTGCCAGAGATTAGCATCCTGTCTAGTAATTATGGATGTTCAGTTATGATATAGAGTGAATGGAATAATTAGGGAGTAACTGGAAAGAATCAAGTTTTAAATATAAGATGTCTGTTATACTGGCAATAAGGGAGATCATTTGCCAAAAAGGCCGGTGGAGTGGGAGTGGATAGGAAGGGGTGGTACCTATCTGGTATCCTTCAATTCAATCCGGAATTCCCTCCTCTGCTTACACGAAGACCAGTTCCAGGCATGCTGTTCTGATCCAAGAGTTAAAAGTACGTTGTATGAAGATTTGAAAGATAAATGACTCCAACATGGATGCCCCTTGTCTATTTTTCTCGTCATTTCTATGAGAATGTCAAGTTACCTGGGAATCAACTCCTCTGGGCCCCCTATAACACCTAATGATTTTGAATAGCATCCTGTAGAATATTTATGTCTTGGATAAATAGAGCGAACCAGCCTGGGCAACATCGCAAAACCCTGTCTCTACAAAAAATACAAAAATTAGCTGGGCTTGATGGTGCACACCTGCAGTCCCAGCCACTCAAGAGGCAGAGGTGAGAGGATCGCTTGAGCCCAGGGGTTTGAGGTTGCAGTGAGTGATGATCATACCACTGCATTCCAGTCAGGACAGCGGAGCCAGATCCTTTCCCAAAATAAGAATAATACATAAAATAGAATAAATGTATTGCAATGATCTCAGCCTCATTAATAACATGTTCTAACCTAGTAGTTCCCAAACAGCTATATTAGAATCATCTAGGGAATTTAAAAAGGAAACAAAACAAAACAAAACAGATTCCTGGTTCCAACCCTGGCCTTATGAAGTCAGACTTTCTCTATGGTAGCAAGGAATTTACATTTTAAATCATTAGGTGTTTCTAAAGAATACTTTGATTTAGAAACTACTTATTTGATCAAAGTAATTTCTTAAACAAATAAAGGACCACTTATTTGGTTTGTGAATGTCTCCAGTGAACTTCTGCACTATTTTTAAAGACAATAAAAGTCACAGATGACAGGTAGAGTTAATAACTAATTAGTAACTACAGTTATTTTAAATGATAATTTTTTCTCTTATGTGGGCAATTACCAAATAAAATTCATTACTATTTAGCTGTATCTCCATTTATCCTGTATAATAATAATGATCTATTAGTCTGTCTTTCAATAGTGCTTATTAGTGGGTAGGATATATATAGGTCAGTGTGTCGAACAAATTACCCTCAGAAGCAATTGTCAATTCTGTATGTTCTTGCTTAAGGAATTGTTGGATGTGACTGGATGGCGATTGAGGGAAGTGACATAGAAGTTACAAAGGAGCTTCTTCAAGATTCCAGGAAATTCAGAAAGCAGGAGAGTACAGACTGTTTTGAAGTTGATTCTAACAATCCATTTGCTTGCAGTTGAAAGGCTTTGCTGTATTTTCGTAAGTAAATAACTGTGATTTAGAAAGGGAGATAGTAAAAAAGATTTTAAAATCTCCACCTTCAATGAGTTTTCTGTTTCTTCTGGGAGATAAGTTATGCAGTCATAATTTAAGGTAAAACACACTGTACTATAGCAGAAGTAAAACCAAAAGTGTTCTAAAAAGCTGAAATTAGCTTAGAACTATGCTAAAAAGACCAATGACGTGCTATCAGAGAGTAAAACACATTATGAAATTATAATAAATCAGTGTTTGTGGTATCAGTATGAAAATTAGATGGATAGAACAGGAGGAGTCCATAAAGATCCAATTCTATACAACCATTTAAGAATAAAAGAGATAAATCAGTGGTGAAAGAACAGTTTATTCAACAAATAGTTATTAAAACATTACAAAGCAGATTTAGATAAAAATGAATTAGATTTTTCTGTCATATCATCACTAAGATCTAATTATTAAAAGTGATAATACTCAATGTTAGTAAGATTATAGTGAGATAAATCCTCTCTTATACAGCTACTGGAGATACAAATTAGACTAACCTCTCTGGAAAGCATTTTGTAATATGAATTAATATATTTTAAAATATTCACAGTCTTTTGATTTAATAGTTCCACTTATATGCATACGCATATGTATATATACACATACACATATGTATGTATATCTATGTACATGTATGTGTACACATACACACATATCCCTAAGATTGTAAAATTTCAGTTAAATTTATTTATAAAGCGGTCACTACAGTGTTATTTATGATGATAATAAAATTAGAAAATTAGTAGTTGATTAGGACAATTATTAAGTAAATTGTATTACTTCAACACAATGGAATAGAACATGTCTGTTAAAATTTATCTGTTGATAGTGTTTTTATTGATATATTTGATAAAAAAGGTAGGATACTATCACCTCAATATTCAAAACACATAGAAAACCAACCAGCTGGAAATATATATTCCAAAATGTTCATCTTGCTGTTTTGGAATTATGAGATTATGGGTGTGCCCCTCCTCTTTCCAAATTTTCTGCAATCTACATTTTAGAGTAGTTTCTTGACATTCACAGGTGACATATCTGAAACAGTTGCTAATCCTCAATATATGAATACTTTCACTTTCTCAGACTTTAGTTCTCTTTATTGCCATCATCAGCACTATCAGTTGGCTTTCTTCTCACACAGAATATTTTTGTTACATCCTTAAAGCTACTATATACTTGGCAATGAGAAGAGAATAACAGAGCCACATTGAGCTTGGATTCTGGTCTCGCGGTTGGCTAGCAGTAATAGCAGTAGAGAGCAAATGCTTCCCTTTCTGAAAGTCCCCTTCCAAGGCACTCAATTAATAACAATAATAATAAAAAGAATTATTTGATATGGACAATTGACATTCTCTGATTCTAATATAAAGAATGAATATATGTGTCTTAGGAAAATGTTGCTATTTTTCTTGATCAAAGTTAACGGAATGTTGGCCAAGCAATCCCTACAAGCCAGATTGTATACTCTAAGCCCCTCCTATAGAGAAATGTGAAAGCCACTGCTCTGCGAGCCTCACTCATCAATAAGCCATTTTGGTTTTGCACCATCTGCAAAGTATTCATGATCAAATTCACATCAGAGCAAAATTACCAACTGCCATGTCATAGAACTTGGGGTTTTTTCTTGAGTAATTAAACTGAGGAACAATAAGTTTATTATGCCAAAGTCTATGTTAAAATTCAAGGTTAAGGGAGAGCAATGGAAAGAGAGAAAAAGGAAATTAATTTGATGTGGGGTGGTGCAAGTATGATTTTCAATAAGTATTCACAGGTGCAAATGTAGTTTTCTTTATTTCTCTACAACTAAAAGTAGCTATATCCTCAGTCTTCCCCAGCCCCAGCCCCACAAATTCTTAATCTGATAACAAAACCTTCAAAATTATTAACTGAAGGTGTATTAATAATACAAAGACTCTATCATGGCAATATTCTTTCTTCCTGTGGTAAATCTAAAAGGTTAGTTGTGTTTGATCCAAGTTGTTTCTGACTTTTTTTTAAGTGGCACATGACTTAGGTGAAAGGGGAGCGAGTACAGTATGACTGGAGCATATGATATGTGGGTCAGTGTAAGAGGTAGTGTTTGATTTTAGTGGTAAGAAGGAGATAAGACTAGAAAGGTAGGTTGGAGTTAATCAGGATCCGAGTCAAAAAAAAAAAAAAAAAAACCAGAAATATCTCTAGATATTTTAAACAGAATGAATTTAATACAAGGAATTGGTTACATGGGTAATGGAACGAGAGAGAGAGAGAGAGAGAGAGAGATGAGAGAGATTTAGAATAAAATGTGGGTGGAGTGGTTAGTAAACAACAGTTTAGTAACTCATGAAGCAACTACAATTCTTATGTCTGGGAGACAAAAGGATGAACATGCTGTTACCAGAGTCCAGATGTGCAGAGAAGGGCTGTTTGGCTATGCTAGAACTCATGCCTGATGCTGCTACTATGGAGATGATGTGGGTTGCAGAAGGATACAGTCACTTGCAAAGGAGGTCTAGACGCAGATAGGGAGGAAGAAGAATGGATTCTCCATCTTTTTATTTTCTACATCCTGCCAGTGTCCTCTACGGTCAGAAAATAACAACAACAACAACGACAACAGCCAGTTGTCAAGGAATTCTGGAAAAAAGAGTATGTAGACTCTCAGGTTTAGAATTATAGAGCAGAATAGAGAAAAGTTGATGTGGGCTGAAATATTACAGGTCCAAACTGAGAAATGTCAGTAAGGAATTTGGACTTTTAGAGCGGTTGTAAGGACCTGTAGTAAGTTTAATTATATGAATAAAGTATCAGGAAAGAAGTGGACTAGCTTTCTCAGTTTCACATCAAGGTACCCAATCCTATCCCACCTAGCCCACCAAGCTACTATGGGATTTCCTTTCTCTCTACACATGTGTATTAGAGTACATGCTTTTTCCTATCCACTCCTTTAACTTCTTCTAGGGCCAGAGAAGAAATTTAAGGACTAGAAATAAGACATTTTATAATGGTACCATTCATTGTTAGTGAATGTGAAGAATACTTGTAATGGAACCCAGAACAGGAAGAGGGGAAAATGCATCATTTTAAACATAATAATGGCCGGAGTTAGTATTTCACAGGAAACAAAATCATACAAAATCAACATACAAAAATCAGTAGCATTTCTATATGCCAGGAGTGAACAATCTGAAAAAAAAATTTTAAAAGTAATCCCATTTACAATAACCACAAATAAAATTAAATACCTAGCAATCAACTTAACCAAATAAGTGAAAGATCTCTCTGTAATGAAAACTATAAAACACCAATGAAAGAAATTGAAGAGGATCCCAAAAACTGGAAAGAAATTCCATGTTCATGAACTGGAAGAGTCAATATTGCTAAAATGTCCATACCACCCAATCTACAGATTCAATGTAAACCAATGACATCCTTCACAGAAATAGAAAAAAAACCCCTATAATTTATATAAAACCACAAAAGACCTAGAATAACCAAAGCTATCCTAAGAACAAAGAACAAAACTGCAGTAGCTAACTTCAAATTATACAACAGAGCTATAGGAAATAAAACAGCATGGTACTGGCATAAAAACTGACACATAGACCAATGGAATAGAATAGAGAACCCAAAAACAAATCCACACACCTACAGTGAACTCATTTTCAACAAAGGTGCCAAAAACTACACTGGGGAAAAGATAGTCTCTTCAATAAATGGTGCTGGGAAAACTGGATATCCATATGCAGAAGAGTGAAACTAGATCCCTATCTTTTGACATATACAAACATCAAATTAAAATAGATTAAACACTTAAATCTAAGACCTGAAACTCTGAAACTATGACAAGAAAACCTCAGGGAATATCTCCAAGACATGGGGTCTGGGCAAAGATTTCTTGTTCACAACCGCAGGCAACCAAAGCAAACATGGACAAATGAGATGACATCAAGTTAAAAAGCCTATGCATGGCAAAGGAAACAATCAACAAAGTCAAGAGATAACCCACAGAATTGGAGAAAATATTTGCAAACGACCCATCTGACAAGGGATTAATAATCAGGATATATAAAGAGCTCAAAGAACTCTATAGGAAAAAAAAATCTAATTATCCAATACAAAAATGGGCAAAATATTTGAATAGACATTTCTCAGAAGAAGACATATAAATGGCAAACAGGCACACGAAAAGGTGCTCACCATCACTGATCATCAGAGAGATGCAAATCAAGACAACAATAAGATATAATCTCGCCCCAGTTTAAATGGCTTACATGCAAAAGACAGGCAATAACATGCTGGCGAGGATGTGGAGAAAAGGGAAACTTCCTACACTGTTGGTGGGAATGTATATTAATACAACCACTATGGAGAACAGTTTGGAAGTTCCTCAAAAAAATGAAAAATAGATCTACCACATGATCCAGCAATCTCACTGCTGAGTATATAACCAAAAGAAAGCAAATCAGTATATCAAAGAGATACCTACACTGTTTGCAGCAGCACTGTTCACAATAGCCAAGATTTGGAAGCAACCTAAGTGTCCATCAACAGATGACTGGATAAAGAAAATGTGGTACATATATACAATGGAGTATTGTTAATCCATAAAAAAGAATGAGATCCTGTCATCTGCAACAACATGGATGAAATTGGAGATCATTACGTTAAGTGAAATAAGCCAGGCACAGAAAGACAAACATGGCATGTTCTCACTTCTTTGTGGGATCTAAAAATCAAAACAATTGAATTCATGGACATAGAAAGTAGAAAGATGGTTACTAGAGGCTGGGAAGGGTAGCGAGGGGCTGGAGGTGGGGGGAAATGGGGATGGTTAATGGGTACAAAAAAATAGAAAGAATGAATAAGACCTACTATTTGACATCACAACAGGGTGATTGTAGTCAATAATAACTTAATTGGCACATTTTAACATAATGAAAAGAGTATAATTGGGTGGTGTGTAAAAAGGATAAATGCTTGAGGGGATGGATACCCTATTCTCCAGTATGTAATTATTACACATTCCATGCCTGTATCAAAACATCTTATATACCCCATAAATATAGACACTTACTATGTATACTATGTACCCACAAAAATTAAAAATTAAAAAATAGAAATAGGTTTGACTTTTTTTCTTCTTCTTTTTTTTGTTTTTTTTTTTTTGTGAGACAGAGCCTCACTCTCCCATCCAGGTTGGAGTGCGGTGGTATGATCATAGCCTTTAACACCTAGCTTCAAAGATCCTCCAGCCTCAGCCTCCAGTAGCTGGAACCACAGATGTGTACCATCTCACCTGTCTAACTTAAACAGTTTTTTTTTTGTTGTTTTTTGTTTTTTGTAAAGATGGGGTCTTGTTTTGTTGCCCAGACTGGTTTCAAACTCCTGGCTTGAAGCAATCCTCCCTCTTTGGCCTCCCAAAGTGCTGGGATTACAGGTGTGAGACACTGCACCTGCCCCCACATCCTTGATGTTAGTAATATGAATTTCTCATATTGGTTAGATGGCATCATCTTCACAAAATAGAGGAATATTTGTAATTGTATATTGTGTTGGTTTTAGCTATTTCAGGAGAAAAACAGTTCCAACTTAGTGAAAGTCCCACCATTTTTTCATTATTCCTATGGATCACACTTGTAACATACTTGTTAACTTTGCCTGGAATTTTGTTACCAAAGTTCTGGGATTAGTTGAATCTCTTTTCCTTTGTCTCTGAAAGAGCAGAAAGTTATTACAATGTATCATCTTTTTGGCCCTTCTTCTGGTCTTCACCTATACTTTTATATGTTGGTTGTCATAGAAATGTGCTGTTTTTCATAAATTGGTTATCTTAGACTTATCTGGAAGGTCACAATTCTGGAACAGAACCAAGACTTTGGGCCTAAATATGAAAGTAGAAAGTAGACATAATCATATCCTCTCCATCCTGGGTCTCATTATCGAATTTCTTCAAATCACTTTATTATGAATAGCACTGGGTGCAAAATGCTTCTCTCTTAGCATGAGGTTTCTCTTCCAACCACCAAAGGAAGAGAGAGGGTTTCAAGTCATCTTACCACTCGATATTATTATTATTTTGAATCGGAGTTTCACACTTGTTGCCCAGGCTGGAGTGCAAAGGCGCGATCTGGCTCATCACAACCTCTGCCTCTCAGGTTCAAGCAATTCTCCTGCCTCAGCCTCCTGAGTAGCTGGGATTACAGGCATGCACCACCATGCCCAGCTAATTTTTTGTAGTTTTAGTAGAGACTGGGTTTCTCCATGTTGGTTGGGCTGGTCTCAAATTCCCGAGATCAGGTGATCCACCTGCCTCAGCCTCCCAAAGTGCTGGGATTACAAGCATGAGCCACCTCGCCTGGCCCATATCTTTATATATATTAGAAAGATATATATAGGCAGGGAGGCAGGCAGGCAGGCAGGCAGGCAGTGTTTCATTCTCGAGAGACTGTTGACATACATCTCCCCCTTCGCAACTGCACAAAGAAACAGCAGGGCTATTGGATATGAAGGTTTGGTCACAGGTGGGGCAGTGATGGGGATAAGTTAGCTTAGAATAAGGGGACTACTCTTGCTCCCCTTAGAATATTAGCCTTGAGGGTGGAAATGATCCATTAAGCTGATGGATGCAGATAGTTATTCAAATGAAAAGATCAGGATCTTTCCTGGATCTCAAAGTGCACCTTCTAAGCATAAGACCCCAAACTACAACACTCCTAGAAGAAAACATGGTGGAAAAATTTATTGACACTGAACTTGGCAATGAATTTCTTGGATATGACACCAAAAGTACAGGCAACACAATGAAAAAACAGACAAATGAAACTATAGCAAACTTAAGAACTTTCATGCATTAAAGAGCACAAGAGAGTGAAAATGCAATTTACAAGCCTGGTTATGGTGGCTTACACCTGTAATCTCAGCACTTTGGGAGGCCAAGGTAGGAAGATTGCTTGAGGCCAGGGGCTTGAGATGAGCCTGGGTAACATAGTGAGATCTCGTTTCTAAAAAAAAAAATTTTTTATTAGCTAGGTGTGGTAGTGTGTGCCTGTGGTCCCAGCTACTTGGGAGGCTGAAGCAAAAGGATTGCTTGAACCCAGGGGTTCAAGGTTGCCGTAAGACATGATCATGCCACTGCATGTCAGCCTGAGTGACAGAGTGAGACCCAAACTTGAAAAAAAAGTTTACAGAATAAAAGGAAATATTTGTTAATCATAGATTTAATGATGGTTAATATCCGGAATATGTAAAGAGCTCCTACAATTACAAAAACATCAAATAAGCTGATCTTAAAATGAGCAAAAGTATGAATAGACATGTCTCCAAAGATGACATACAAATAGCCAATACACACATGAAAAGATGCTCGTCATCACCAATCATCAGAGATCCATTCTGCTTTCAAGTTAAATTGAAAACTGTGGAGGGGCCAGCTATTTTCTACAAGCTGAAGGTGACCCCTGCCATGTGGTTTCAAGTGGTTCTGTACGGGCAAAATAATTAGGAGAACTGTTCCCTGTAGGTAGTTTTTTGGATCCAAACCAATATGTCTAGAAAACATTCCTAAAATTTTAAATCCATTTTGCCGAGACTATTTTCATTCTTCTAAGTTTTACTCTTTTATTAATCATCTCAAATTTTCAAACCAGAT
This sequence comes from Chlorocebus sabaeus, assembly GCF_047675955.1. NCBI lineage: Eukaryota > Metazoa > Chordata > Mammalia > Primates > Cercopithecidae > Chlorocebus > Chlorocebus sabaeus. The sequence goes on from NC_132923.1 coordinate 72,534,601, forward strand.
GGGACCTTTGAGCTATGGCCTCTGCATCCCATCTCGGTTAGTTGTCAACACTGAATTAGTTAGCAATATTTAATTGCTTGCCTGTGCCTCCCATCTGAATCAGTTGCCAACATTTGGAAAGTACAGAATTTTTGCCACACACAAAAATTTCAAAATCTGCATTTCTGACTATTCTTGAAAAATTAGGCCTGTCAATGCAAAAACTGATCAGAAGTTATTTGGTGAGAAACTCTTTCGGACAATTCATGTACTCCTCGGTTGGCAACGCTTGCTACCCTGGTCATTCTGCTTATTTATGAGACCAGAAAAGCCTCTGGAAAGACAAGAGCACATTCCTGGGAGGCCATTTAGAGCATCACATTGTGGAGAGTCCTTAAATGGAAATTTTCTTATAATTCCAGCCATGGTGGGTTTAACACCAGAGTTGTGGAACAGATTATTTTTCTATGTCAGGTTTGAATTGACAAGCAATATACCACCAATTCAATGAGGATTTGACCATGAAGATCAAGACTAGTTATAATTTTGGAACAAAAGAATTATATCAGTTGGTCTCAGATTTGTTATTAAAAAACAAATAAATTCATGAAACACACAGCCTAAAAAGTCAGCAGGGACAAAGAAACAGCGTTAGCAATCTCAAAGAAGGTTATTTTTTAGGTAAACAATAATACTCTACAATATTTATTGAGTATTTACCATGTATTAGGCACTATTCTAAGTAATTTATGTGAATTTTCATATTATGTATGTACCTAGAATCTAATGAGGCACACACCATTATTGCTCTTCTTTTACAAATGAAGAAGCTCAGGCTCAGAGAGGTTAAGTAACTTGACCAAGGTCACATGGCTACTAAGTGGTGGAGTTACAAGTTTGAGTATAGATTAGTTGAACTGCAGAGGCCACTATCACCCTCTAAACCATTCCCTACAGACTCATCACTTATTTTACAATTCTACAGCCTTGCATGGTTTCTGAAATTATTTGGTGCTCTTAAACTCTCCCAATGCACTCCTGACATTAGCTCTGAGAATAAAAACAACTAGAACATGAATAATATGTGACTGATGTTCAATTCAGTGCTCAGTGAATATTAAGAATGTAGTGATCAGCACCAACCCCGAGACAAAACACATTAGCATGGCAGCATCGTGGAGCGGAGAACTTGGGTATTGTAAGCAATCTCTGCTCTGCACTTCCTAGCTGCAAGTCCTTAGGCAAGTCAGGCTCAGTTCCTACTTCTGCAAAACAGATAATAATATCTTACCTCCCAAAATCATTGTGAGGAATAAATGAGTGAACATCTACATACACCTGGTAGGCAATGGGCAGTCCAAAAATGCTAGTGGCAACTTCTTGCACTGCCCTCCAGCAGTTAAAAATTGTAAGTTTGTTACTAACAAAGATATTTGGTGGCATGGATGTGGTTTTGGCTTGGATAACTGCCTGATGGCGCTCTGGAAGCAGTTGTCACTAAGTCTCAACCTGTTTCACATGAGTGTTTAAGGATGCCTTCTTTGGATCCTACCAGTTTCTTCAGGTGCATTTCCAGAGGGTGGCAAGTAATAATCCTTAATCCCTCTATTTGAGGGGCAACACCTTGTCAAGGTGCATTGGATTTGACATGTGGAAACATGGAGAGAGATTAGAATCACTGAACTCTCTGTAAAACTATTATGTCACTTCCCTCCCTAAGGAATAAGATCTTGTCTGATTTCGGGTTGAATTTTGTTTTGTTCATCTGCATTGGGAAAATTCACTGATGTACATCCTTCAATCTACTTAGGCCCCAGGCTACCTACAGATTAAACATGGAGTTTTTCCCAAGGATATTATTTTGCTGGTAATTGTTTGTTAATTTTCCTGAAGGCCCAGCTCTGCAATTTTCTGTGTTTTTTCTTCCCTCACAAGGAATGATCAAGCTTAAAGTGAACAGTAATCTAACTGTTCATTTGTTCCAAATCTACTTTCCACTGAGTCTCATAAAATTATACCTGTAGAGTTAGAGAGGACCTTGTCCAAACATCTTCTTTTACTGAGGGAGACACAGAGATCCAGAGGTTGACTGATTCGTCTTTTATCACTCTGTTAAACTGATGGAGTCCAGACTAGGACCTGGTCTCTTGGCCTCAGGTCTGGGACTCTTTCCATGTCACCCCTTACAAACAAAACCTTTATTGATTAGGCTCTGCTAATGAAGAGGCTTCTAAAATAGCATATTGCTTCTGAGAGTGAAAATGAGTGGTTGACTTCTCATTATCTCCACCCATTACCACCTCCATCTCCCACCAAGCTGCCATCATCTTCTAACTGGCCTTCCCGCATTCAATCTTGCCTTTCTACCTAATCTTTTCTCCACACAGCAGCCAGAGGGCCACATTAAAATATCAGCTAGATCACAGCACTGCTCAGTTGAAAACCCTGCAATGACTCCCTATTTGATTAAGAGGAAAAGCAAAAATTTTTACAATGACTGATAGTACCCCACATATTTTCCTCCTAACCCCCTACATACATTTTGTCCCATATAGCTTGTCCTTGCCACTCCTTGAACAACATGCTCCCAGTCTCACGGTCCGTGCGCTAGCTGTTTCCTCTGAAACTCCCATATTTGTATTGGCTCACTCCTTCACCTCCTACACACTTTGCTCAGATGTCACCTCTGTTGGGCCTACACTAACTACCCAATTTAAAGTTGCAAACCCTTCTCCAGTGCTACCCTGCTTTATTTTTCTCCATGATACTTATCACCACCTAAATTTACATACTCAGGCTTCCATAACAAAATACCCCAGACCAGATGGCTGGTGTGCAGTGGGGCAATCTCGGCTCACTGCAACCTCTGCCTCCCGGGTTCAAGCGATTCTCCTGCCTCAGCCTCCTGAGTAGCTGGGATTACAGGCGCATGCCACCATGCCTGGTTAATTTTTGTATTTTTAATAGAGACAGTGTTTCACCATGTTGGTCAGGCTGGTCTCAAACTCTTGACCTCATGATCCACCTGCCTCGGCCTCCCAAAATGCTGGGATTACAGGCGTGAGCCACCATGCCCAGCCAACAACAGACATTGAAGTCCATGATCAGCATGCCAACAAATTCCAGTTCTGGTGAGCACTTTCTTCCTGGCTTGTAGATGACTGTCTTCTGACTGTGTCCTCATGTGGGGACTTTCCCCGTGAGATAAGAGAGTGAGCAAACTTTCTGGTGTCTCCTATAAGAACATTTATTCTATCAGATCACAGACCCACCATTATGACCTCATTTCACATTAATGACCTCCTTAGCAGCCCCATCCAAAGATAGCCACACTGGGAATCAGGGCTTCAACATATGAATTTTGAGAGGGCACATTTAGTTTGTAACACTAGCTGACATTTTGTATTAATTCCCTTTTCTTGTTTATCATCTGTCTTCTCTCACCAGAATGGGAACAGCAATTTTTTTCTGTTCTATGTACTGCCTACTGTAGTGCCTTGCATATAATAGGTGCTCAATAAATATTTGTGAAGGAATGAATGAAATACCTAGCCCTTACATGGTAGGCAGCCTCTAAAATGGCTCCAAATGATTTCTGGCTTCTGGTATTCAGACCCTTGTATAATCTCCTCCCCCCAGGTATGGGTTGGACTTAGCGACTTACTTATGGTTCATACAAAGTGAAAAAAGTGATGGGATGTTACAAAGATTGGGTTATTGCACAAGGACTCTGACTTCTGTATTTTTGCCCTTTCTTGCTGTCTCACTTGCTCCCTCTGATGGGAGCCAGCTGCCATGTGGCGAGCTACCCCATGGAAAGACCCTCATGGCAAGGAACTGAGAGAAGCTTCTAAATAACTTAATCTTGCCAACATCTGAGTGAGTTTGAAAGAGGATCTCCCCTCGGTCAAACTTTCAGATGAGACCATAGCCCCCGTTGATGTAAATTGATTTCAGCTTTGTAAGAGTCTTTGAGGCACAGGCACTCAGCTAAGCCAGTCCCAGATTCCTGACCCAGAGAAACTATGAGATAATAAGTATTTGCTATTTTATGCTACAACATTTTGGGGTAAATATTTTATATAGTCATGTATAACTAATACACCTAATAACGTAGGAACGATAACATTGGGGCAAAAATGTGAACATTTCATCTTAAGATCATTTGAAATTGGGCTGTTCTTAAAACTGGGGGACATTCAATTGTTATAGGCCAATACTGTGGCAATTCAAGTAGTTTCTTGATCTAAGACTATAGAGTAGCAGTCAGCAAATGACAGCCCACAGGCCAGCTGTCTGTTTCTATAACGATAGATTTGTATTGGAACACAGACACACCCATTCATTTGCATATTTTCTATGGCTGCTTTACAGAATTGAGTAGTGGTTGCAGAGACTGTCTGGCCAGCAAGCCTAAAGTTTTTACTATCTGTCCCTTTAAGAAAAAGTTTGCTGGCCGGGCGAGGTGGCTCAAGCCTGTAATCCCAGCACTTTGGGAGGCCGAGATGGGCGGATCACGAGGTCAGGAGTTCGAGACCATCCTGGCGAATACGGTGAAACCCCATCTCAACTAAAAAGTACAAAAAACTAGCCAGGCGAGGTGGCGGGCGCGTGTAGTCCCAGCTACTCGGGAGGCTGAGGCAGGAGAATGGCGTAAACCCGGGAGGCGGAGCTTGCAGTGAGCTGAGATCCGGCCACTGCACTCCAGCCTGCCCCACAGAGCAAGACTCCGTCTCAAAAATAAAAAAAAAAGAAAAGAAAAAGTTTGCTAACCCCAGTTCCAGAGGCAAAAACTAGCACCTCCACTCTTTGTGCTTTCTGAGGAGTCCACCGTTTGCTTTCTCTCCACAAATCTTCCTTAAAAGCCCAGTAAGTGGATCTGATAACTCTCACTTACCCATGCAAGCAAGATTGCCAAGTGGTTTAGGACAGTGGCCTTAAAATGTTTTTGACCATGATCCACAGTAAGAAATCAATGTTATCTCATTACTAAGGATACTATACACATCTATGTAATGAAAACAAATGTATCACAAACCAATACTTACTCTTTATGTTGGATGTCATCTGTTGTTCCTAATTTTTTCCATGTTATTAAAAAACGTTAGTTTCTCACAGAAAATTGATATCTCAAATAGGACTGCTGAATGGTTATGCTGGTCAGGGCTGAGGTGTGGTATCAGGCAGACCTGACTTCTAGTCTCAGCTCTGACTCTTGGAGCTGTGCAATCTTGGTCTGGGGCCCTAACCTCTCTGAGCCTCAGTGTTTGACTGGAAAATGGCAGTAATACCCAACCACAGTAAGGATGTCTTGTGAGGATGAACATGAGAGTGTGCATGTAAACTGCTTATGTGCTCAGCACACAGTAATACTTACATAAAAATAGCAAAAGTAATAAGTGCTCTTGTCCTGAGTGCATATTAAATTAATTTCTGGTCCTTCCAAGCTGGGCAAAAGAAAGAGACATCTCCCAAAGAACCACAGAGGACAAAGTCTATGGAATCATTGTTCCTTTTTTGAGATTCAGATATGAGTATATTGGCAAACCAGAATCCTTGTATCAATTGGCATGGAATGTCTGTGGGCCTGTAAACAGCCACCCTGTGCCAAATAGGTTTAAGGAGGCTCCCTTACTTTTATTCAATTCACAGCCATTACATTTGCCAATCCTTGAATTCCGAGGGAGGGTGAGACTTTAATTCAAGAAAGTTAACCATACTTAGACTATCCCAACTGGAAACAACATTTCTCCACACCCACAGTCTTTAGGGGAAGGAAAATTTGGTCTTACTCTCCGGAGTCTTTCACATATTTCTCCACAGTTTCTCCTAATCCTCTCAGGGCCTCTGAGTGCTGTTTATGTTTGCACTCTAATGTCTATTTCTGTTCAGTGGAGAGCAGTTTCATGGCACTTTATGGGGGCAGGTGAAACTGGATAAAAATGAACCATGCCAAAATCTGCCTTTGCCCCATTGCTGCCTTTCCCCTAGTCCTTTAAAAGCACCCAGAGGCTGGGTTTCAAGCCCCTGGGGGCTCTCCAAGGGAGCTTTGCTGCCCATCAATTTTCACTCTTAATTACGGAGACCATAAACCCCACCTAGAGTTCAAAGGGAATGGCAGGAGAAAATCAGCTTTAGTGCCTTTGCTGCCAAACCCACTTCACACCCTCCTGTCATGACCAAACATCTTCTCTGGGGACTTTTGGAGCTGGTACAATAATAGCCGTGGGATCTCTGCTTTTTCAGAAATGGCTTCACAACCAGCCAGACCCCTCATCATGGTGACTTCTTATCCCTAGGTCCGATCAAAGTCCCATCACAACCAGCCATTTCATTAAATCCAGCTCTAGTACAGAGAATGAAGAGGTTTTTAGAAAGTGAATAGTTTCTGAAGAACTTCCAAACCCTGGTTGTGGGAACCTGAACAAGTAGCAAGGCAATTGGGTGGTCCCTCTTGTGGACTGCTACTTGTATATTCCTTCCTTTCCCGATACCTGATGGGACAGCTTCAAAGACTCCACAATTGGCTGAGCCCAGTGGCTCATGCCTGAAATCTTTTTTTTTTTTTTTTTTTTTTTTTTTGAGACAGAGTCTCGCTCTGTCGCCCAGGCTGGAGTGCAGTGGCTGGATCTCGGCTCACTGCAAGCTCTGCCTCCCAGGTTTACGCCATTCTCCTGCCTCAGCCTCCCGAGTAGCACCCGCCACCTTGCCCAGCTAGTTTTTTTGTATTTTTTAGTAGAGACGGGGTTTCACTGTGTTAGCCAGGATGGTCTCAATCTCCTGACCTCGTGATCCGCCCACCTCGGCCTCCTAAAGTGCTGGGATTACAGGCTTGAGCCACTGTGCCCAGCCTCATGCCTGTAATCTTAACATTTTTGGGAGGTTGTGGTGTGTAGAGTGCTTGAGCCCAGGAATTCAAGACCAGTCTGGGCAACATAGGGAGACCTCATCTCTACAGAAAATTTAAAAACTTAACCCAGGGATGGTGGCCTGTGCCTGTAGTCCCAGCTACTGGGAAGGTTGAGGTGGGAGGATCACCTGAGCCTGAAAAGTCAAGGCTGCAGTGAGCCATAATGTGCCACTGCACTCCAACCAGGATGACAGAGTGATTCCCTGTCTCAAAAGCTAGCAAGCAAACAAACAAAAACAAAAACAAAACCCTCCACAATTATAAGGCTGGTGGAGAGATCTCCATTTCCTTCTCTATCCCCTGCTTCTCCCTGGGAAAGGTGGAGGAACAGTAACGTTCTGCCATCTGTCCCTAGCTGCTCCTTTGAGTTTCTTGATGCCATGGACACCTGTCTGTCTTTCCAAGTTGAAATGATCCATCCTGTACAGATTCCTGTGTGCCCTTGCTGGATTCAGGGCCACTGTCAGTTGACACAAGGCTCATAAGACAGAATGGATTTTTGCATTATACAGAATTAAGGTTCCTGTCCCAGCTCTGCATGTCTCTAAATGACCTTGAGCAAATCGCTTCACTTTTATGGGCCTCAATGTTCTCATAATGTAAAATGATTAGATTAGCTTAGGTAGGGCCTCACTGGCAACTCCAATTGCATGGTGTTAGCTGCTGAGGGTATCATGTTGAAAAGATCTGTTGGGCCACATTTTGGCTCAATGATTGATTAGTGATATCTGCCAAGGTAGGGGTGTGGCACTACATCACCCATCACATTTTTGCCATCCCTAAGTGAAATGCTCTATTAATTATTCCTGAGTTTCTTTGATGCTATAGTGTTATATGACTGCTGCTAAGATCTCAACTTAATCTCACTTTTTAAAGTATGTATTTGCCCTTGTGCCAATGGGAATGAAGAGAAGGAATAGAAGAAAGTGATCCTCCAAACTGGCACTGTATTTTGCTTAATGAAGACCCAGAAATCTGGTTCTCTATGAACCATAACATTTTAATTTACTGCAGAAACTGGAGATGAATTCTTTTGTGAAGTAGAGCTCTTGCTTTTCTTGTCCTAAATGGAGAAAATAAATGTTTATCTCCTTTTTATCACACATTTTTATAGGCCATTACAGACAAAATTCTGATTTAAAAAATGACTTTCAAATATTATTTAATAAAAAATTTAATTAAAAAACAATGTAAATATTCTTATTCTGACATTTAAGACAATGGGAAAACTAAAGTTAGAGAAACCAATAAAATATATTTATGTACCTTTTTGAAAGAATAAAAGTAATTCTGGGGATCTAATATGTTGCATAGTAACTATAATATTATACAATACTGTATAGTATACTTGAAATTTGCTAAGAGAATAAATCTTAAGTGTTCTTGACACACACACACACGTAATTAGGTGAGGTGATAGATGTGTTAACTAGCTTGATTGTGGCAATCATTTCATTTCACAATGTATACATATATCAATCAACACTTTCAATGCATATAATTTTTATTTGTCAATTATATCCCAATAATGCTGGAAAAAAATAATTATAAGAAGGACTGTGGAAACTTTTCCATTTCATGACATATGTATCTCAGAAGAGTGCGTGAGAGGCCTGAACCATTAAATACAAACACATGTTGGGCATCCCTAATCTGAAAATCCAAAATCCAAAATGCCCCCACACCCAACACTTTTTGAATGCTGACATCACTCCACTTGTGAACAATTTCACGCTCGAACTCCCCATTTTCCCTCACTAAAAAATGACCCCAAAAGGCAGTAATGTTCTCCAGGTTTACAAAATAGGCCCAGAGACTACAGCAGGGTCAACTTTATGGGCCTGGAAGATAAGATAGGCGCTTTCCCTGATGGAATCTCACCCTTCACACAATTTGTTGGCTGTCTCTATTGACATTTTCAGCCCTGACCTCTCTGTCTCAGCTCTAGGACTCACATCCAGTGCAGAATGACAGCATGGCTAACTCAGGAAACTGGCACCTGCCAGAAATTAGGGGTGCCAAGATAAATAAGGCAGGAACTATGATGGACTTATAATTAGACAAGGAAACTGGTTGGTATGAGAGAAATAAACACACAATACAGTGGGGAGCACAGAGAGGCACCCCT